>NC_056737.1:688524928-688762428 GCF_019279795.1 Protopterus annectens | reverse complement strand
TGCTTTGTTGCTGGGCAGAACATGGCCCATTGGATACAGACAGATTAAGGCAATGTTGAGCATTTGTAAGTGGGTCTGTGCGGCAGTAAGCACTGCCTACACAGGTTAAGCAATATAGAAGCTAACTGACTGTAAGTAACTGTAACCGGACGTTGGCAGTGCTTAGCTCCGTGCAAACCTGCTTACAACTGCTTTAAAGTGTCTTAATCAGTCTGTATCCAACGGGCCGTGTTTTGCCCTGCAACAAAATGAACAGCTTCTGCAAGGCTCGAAACCAGGACCCTGCACACCATACACAAAGTGATTTACCACTAAGCCATGGTAGATATGCATAATTGTGATGTTTTCACAAACATATCATCCAGCCCAGGTATTCAACACTATGGGGAATGTATTCCACCATGTAGATGTATGTGTGTGTGTGTGTGTATATATATCTATATACATATATATATATATATATATATATATATATATATATATATATTTAAATGGATATAACATATCTATATATTTGTCGATATAGATACAGAAATATATATATATATATATATATATATATATATATATATATATATATATATGCCAATATATACATAGATACGCATACATCTATAGCTATATATGTATACATCCATATGTCCACATATATACAGCAAAATATATATATATATATATATATATATATATATATATATATATATATATATATGTAAGCATATATATGGTTCATCTTTCAAAGGGGAGAAAATCATTTCTCCAAAAGCTGGAAGGTTGAAAGTAAGTTTTCAATATTGCAAAATCTTGGAATAAATGCACTGAATGTGCAATGAGCGAATGTCACTATGCAATCACTCATTGCAAATTCGACATTTTGGGTGTGGATTGCACTATAGTGGGGATCTGGAAAATGTACCTTTTCCCACTGTAGTGTGATCGGAGTTGGAATATTAAAGTTGGGGGGCTGTGGGGGCGCAGTCCCCCAAATGGGGGTTCAGGGGGCTTGCCTCCCTGCATTACTATATGTATTCCAACTTGTAGTTCGCAAATCAGCGAATATGCTATTTGATTTGCTGAGTTTTGAACTCCAGTGCCATTAGAAATAATGGATTTGTCCTTTTGGTTCATAGAAAGGGCCGTTCAGAGAAATGATTTTCTCCCTTTCAAAGGTAAACCCGTATATATATCTATATAGGTATATATGGACATACATCTGTAGATGGCATTGGGAACATTACCAAAACATATATGTCCACATGCACCATTAATGGGTTTGAGAGACCCAAACAACATATGTCTGGCACAGATAGGTACCCCCCCCCCCCAGCCAAACATGTCTGGCCTGCAATACACTACCAACCTTAACAGATCCCATAACCAGGACCTTACACAACAAGGGCAGTACATGTTAACAGTACTCCATCCCACCTGTATGATGTCAGGCTGGCATCAGTAACATATCATGCAGTACAGTCAAGTGAAGTGTCATGCTTGGAGGAACCCCCCAGGCAGGCTCAGTAAGTAGCTGGGACCCATCATACGATCCAACAGGCCTACATCTGACAATAGATTCACCATTGTTGCCAAGGATAACCACAAATCCACCATTTCAGCTGGGAACTACCACCCAGTAGCCTGATGAGCCTGGTCTGCAGGGACATGGAACATATCAACAATGAACCCATGGCCAATTTCACTGGTAATCTTAAAACCCTGGACCCCACCAATGTTGGACTTCTCAAAGGCAGAGAATACCACCTGAACCTGGTATACCTCCTTGACGCAATCATGACATGTGTAGATGAGGGTTAGGAGGTGCACACAGCCTATATAGATCATAGCAGGCTTTTGTACACCATCCCACATGTAGGAATGTGTGTAGATGTTAAGGGATATAACTCCGTTAACAGAATATGTTTCCCCCAGGACTGCTTGCCAAATGCCAACATTCCACAGGTGCCATCCCATGGACATACAGTCCTTCACAGGTCGTAGATGTCTTAATACCCTCCTTCACACTGTAGAGGTGTGCAGTAATACTAGGGTTGCTATAACTCACTGGGTGTGGCTGTTGTGGACACATCCACCATCACTGCAGTTACTGTTGCATCTATCCCCCCACATAGCTGTCTGTAATACTATACAGTGTATGTTATCAGGTTGGTAAGTTGTTGTTTACACCAGTCACAGTAGTAGAGCACCTCACACTGTCTTAAGGGTAGGACTATGCCACCAGCATTGGCACACCCATGTTACTGAGGTGAGGATTGCAGTAGAGTGGGGAAAGTGACATACACCCTGCTGTTAGCATGTTCAGTGTCATCCAAATAACAGACTGCATATATACCAATGTATGGTTGTGCCTATCCTGTCTTGGTGGGATTACATGGGCAACAGATATGTTACCTGCATGGGGACATACCTCCATGTGTACAGTCTTGTATCTGTACTGCTTCCAAACCAAAAGCTCTGTGTGTTGTTCCCAGACATGTCATGTGTACCACCCACTGCACTTACTGGTGTCCACTGTAGAAGGCCTGCTGACACCACTACACCCATCAGTCATGTGGCAAATGGAAAACCACAACACAATCAGAATAGATAATGGTGAAAACAATACGACATTGTTAATTACAGCTATAATGCATCATGGCTGCACAGCTGCACCTTCCAGGATGTTAGCATTTCACTTTACTGCCAACTGACAACTTTACTGACAACATGCTACACATTATTCCATTGCTACACTGTTGTATAGTCACCCTGTGCATCAGCACCATGTTAGCCTGTCCCTGCATCGATGTTACAGATGACAGGGTGTGGCACAGGTATCATCATATGTACAAGGTCTGTTGGTTTGCCAGAGGCCTACGCTGAACCATACAATTGAAAACGTTTATTTGTGTGTGTGAGGGGGCTGAGTAGTGTTATGGGCCAATAGTGATGTTGTGTATGCATGTATGTGGTTGCCCTAGGTTTGTTGTTTATGTGTGTGTGTCTGCATGCACACAGTTCCACCATGTGGCTGCCCTATACGGGGATTTGTGAGACAGCTGCAGACAGTACCTGGCAGGGTTTGCGGTTCACCGTCTCTGGCCATGGACATGGGACTTGTACCTGGCAGGGGTGCCACAGGCAGTATCAGATACAAAGCTAGATAGGGTACTCTCCCCCAAGGTTGACAAATGTCTACTGGATCCAGGACCATCCTGGGATTGGCCAGGGCCACGTGCATGTGGTCTGCTATGACGGTCTGTGGACAGCACCCCCCACAGTGCTGGGGCTGGTACTGCCACTATGGGAGCGGCTGTGACTGGTGGGAGATCCATGGTGACCTCCAGCTGCTGATGTCACTGACATACGTCCATATGGCCGTCGTAACTGTCCAGCCCTGTCCTAATGCATGGACATGACATTGTTGATGAGATCCAATGTCTCACCCCACTGTCTATCCATGTCCTCAGTATAATCATGAATGGCACCTGCTAGGTCATGGATGCTGTCATTTACAGAGGTGTGATGAGTCCTCTGCTCCCTTAGACCCTGGCTGGTGTACCATTCCATTCATGCCTGTGCCTCCATGACAGCCTGGAACATGTGTGTGATAGATATACATGTGGCACTTCTGCCAGGGGCATGATGACCAGCAGTACTCCGACGAGCACTCCTGAACATCTGCCTATGTGGTACCCTGCAGGACATCCAGCTATGGATGCTGTGTCCTGACACATGTGCCATGGATACCACACTGTCCTGGCCAATGCCAGCTGTAGACTGTCCCTCAGCTAAGGCCAATGGTGATGAGGTGCATGGATAGGGTGGATACTTGTGGGATGTTAATTGGTGGCCCAGCAGCAGCACAACCCTACCTGTGCCTCAACACACCTATCCTCATGGTCACTATCTGTATCAGTGACATCAGATTCCCTGCGGGAGGGACTCAGCCCCAACTCACCACCCGTGAGGGGAAACAAGGGAACAGACTGTAAGACCTGCACATCACCGCTAAACAGTACACACACACACACACACACACACACACACACACACACACACACACACACACACACACACACACACACGCACACACATGTGTGTACAGACATGGCTACACACACAGACATACACACATGCAGTCGACATACATGACAACCCATACATTCCACCAGACAGCACCTGCAGACAACTCCAGCACCCCCATAACACACACAATAGCAGCTGATTGTGCAGTACATTATCACACACAGACCTGTAATTACACACATGTCAGCATGCAGGACATGTGGTGCTCAACAGCATGCAGTGCAACTGTAGTTAATCCCTGTTACCAACATTATACATGGCTGTGATGCATGGCTTCTGTTAGTAGGTGATGGCCCTTCCCCTAGAACACACTGCACCCATGTCCACAGCATTGCTGTGCATCTATTCACACCCTGGCATGTACTGTACACTATACCTCACAGGTGTACACACCATTGCAGGATGTGTATCTGTGTGTCAGTTATGTTTCCTCTGCTGCTCACAGCCTCTGTGTGTTTCTGGATTATATGTGGAAACGTGTTTTGTGAATGCCTGATGTGTATTCACAGATGTCATCATCAGTGGTGCATGTATGAGTGATAGAATACAATTAGACCGACTACAGACACAAAGTACTGTACCTATGGTGAGTGTACAGACCATTATTGACATGGCACCCTCTTCCATGACATGTAATGGCACAACACTACTGCATATGGCAACAATACACATACCTGATATGTGACATATGACCTAGGCATTGCATTATGAGAAATATATGTCAGTTGTGCAGATGCTGATTGGGATGCATACCATTTGTGGGTGCATATGTGTGCACACACATATCATGATGGTGTGTAGCAATAACTGCTATGTGTACTACTGCGGTCACAATACCTGGCAGGGGTATAGTAGCATGGGCCATCATCATGAGCCAGTAGTTGGTGAGTCAGGCCTGCAAATGTTCCCAAACCTGCATGTTTGCATGCTAGACACATACACAGCTCTTGGAGGTCACACAGTACCATCACTAGTGCTGTGGAGTCAGGGTTATGTCTGCCACACTTCATGACCTTGACTGTGTGCAGATACAGCCATTCTCAGTGGGTTTGTCTCTCCCCTCCAGTGCACTGTTGTGTTTCAGGATGACACACCCTCACCATCTCCTGCTACATTGCAAATGCTCAACATCTGTGGCCTACACGTGTGTCATATTCCAGTATCCCAAACTAGGAACAACATGTATACTGGCATATTCCCTGACAATGCAGGGCAAACCTGCAGGTGTACAGTGGCACCAGCACTGTACAGATGGGATGTCATCCCTGAGTTGGGGTGAGGTGTGGATTGGGCAGCACATGTATCAAAACTGCAACTTCCTTGACTTTCCCAACATGATGCTGATACATCAGAACACACTGCAACACATGGCTTTGTCAATGTCCCACCATTATCCAGATCATATCTGTATTGAGCCCTGGCTGATGTTGCCTGTGGTACACATAGGTTCATAGGTGAGTACTAGTCTATTGGTCCTGGGGCCTACATAAGCCTAGCCACAGGGGTTCCCAAGCATGCACCACCCAATAATGTTATTGCCCTGTGCCCCTGTCAGGCTGTGGCACAGACGCACTACCCAGGGTGAATTCCCCATTTCCCATCCAATTGTCAAGTGTTTTTATAAAGAGGGCCAATGAGCAGCATTGCCTGACATGAATGGGTAGAATGTTCCAGAGTGTGGGAATTCCCCAGGACATGACCCTATCCCCTCCAGTATGTTCTGTTAAATGTGTTGATGAGGTTTAGGACTATGGAGCATGTGTTTGCAGAGGGATTGGGATTTCCTTATGTGTAGCATGTTCAACTGCTCTGTGAATGACATAGCTGTGTATGTTAGGCAGATGTCAGCTGTGCCTGGGCAATGTGTACTTGAATGTAGCCATAGCTGTCTGAGATGGTCTGTGTATTGCATGTGTATGAGGCTGGTAATTCCATTAGTGAGGTGTGTGCTCTGTCAGTGAACATGTGCAGCATGCATTATGAGTAGGTGTGGTAGATGTGTACATGGCCTACACCTTAGCTATGACATGCACAGTGTATTGCCAAGCATGACCTTAAAACATACTCACCAGCATCCGGCCGCTGCCTTGCTGGTATCCCAGAGGTACCTACTTTGGGATAAGATAGAGTTGATGTCAATGACCACAGCAGTGGCATTGCTACAGGGTGGGTGCAATACTACAGTAAAACAACAGCTGAAGTCCACAGTACTACAGATTATGCACAACTGATTATCAGTACCACACAGCAACAGGCTCCACATCTCACATATGCATGTCTACTGATATGGCCTGGAACCTTACCTGCATGCCCCGTGTCTGGTGTGTGGATAGCACCCACCTCCATGACTGTATAGGTCTGTAGCTCTTGTTGGCGGGCAGGTGCCACCAGGCTCATGAGCAGCTCCTCGGGTCTATATTAGATCACCAACCTCTGAAAGAAGCAAACGGTGATTAATTGACCCTATGTAAGCGAAAGCTTACAATCTTGAACTGTCAGAACAGCGATTTTTTTTCCTAGGGAAATAAATCGCTGTTCTAAAACACATACACACAACACAAGCACACCAAACAAACAGCAATCCACACACATACACCTAAAATCTTACAACTAACCCTACACTAAACTATACACCCACCACTAACTATCCACTTACCTTAATCCAAACCCTAACCCTAAGGTCCATCACTATCACACACTCACCTCACCCGCTCCCTAACCCTAACTCACCCTAACCCTCACGTCCACACAATCGCACACATACCTAACCCCTGCCCTAATCCTAACTCACCTAACCCACCCTAACCCTCACAGCCACATAATCGCACACTTACCTAATCCTGACCCGTAACTTTCCACCACAGCACTGAAAATACCAAAGCAACAGAAACTAACAACCACATTCTTTCCCTAGGAAAGAATGCGGGTTTCTGTTGCTTTGATATTTTAAGCTTTCACTCTGTAGGGTTTGATATTACAACATTCGAAGGTTTTAAACCTTGATGTTCTAATATAGACCCAGCTCCTCAACTCTGGTGAGGGGGGATGGATGTTATGGTCCCCCCTGTTGCAAGGTGGTCACCCCGCATGGCAGCGGCATGGCGATGTACATGGCGGAGCAGGTCACTACAATGATGGTGGACCTGCTCATACATACGGCTGTGAATGCCCACCTCATTCACCCTGTGGACCACATCATTCCACATGGTGGTGCACTCATGCTGGTCATGGCTTGTCCTGGAGAACAGCAGCTGATAGTGCTGGATGAGGCTGGTGAGTATGATGTCATCCTCAGCGGCACTGTAAGCTGGGTTCCTTGGATGTGCTATTGTCCCTGAAAGACATAAAGATAGAAATATGCCTGAGCAACTCATATGGCAAGGTTACCATAATACAATACACATAGTCTCTTGCCACCATATCAGCTCCAACTTAATGTTCACACAACGCAAGTGGTATGTCTCCAGTTTATCTACCATTGGGACATAAATTGTATTGTACAACACTTTCTGCTATGTGTTTATAGACATGCTCCCTGTGGAGACACTAGAGTTGCTGGGCTGTTACAGAGTATTTCACCTGCATGCCATTGTCACTGCCACTATGTTTCCACATTTGCATGTGGTATGCTTGCTATGTGATTGCTACCCATCTGCCATTCTGTGTTATTGGGGATATCTATGCATGCTTTTGGACATGTTCTGGGATTGTGTGGGCTATTACAACCCACATATGTTCCATGACAGTGACACAACAGTATGTGTAGGGGATATTTGCCCGCAGGAACACCTCTCCCACCTAATGTGAACATGTTACCAGGCCACATCACATCCGCAATCCACCATGGAACCTTATTATCTACTGTTCCGGCACTACCTTCATGTGGAACCACCTCAGGGAATGGTGTCCCCCCCAAGGAGCACACACAGACATATGTCTGTCACCCACAGTTAGGTCCAGGGTCTGGTGCATAGGGAGCTCCACAGAGACATGGGGTATGTGCTACATCACCTGGAGGCATGCAGTGCACATAGACAAGGTTAGACATGCATGTTCCTCCTGCTCAGCTCACAGCCCAGGCACCTTTATGACCACGTAGATGCTGTTGTGACTGTCCATGGGTGAGCACCATGTTTCCTTTGTTCCCATATGGGGGCTCAATGGCTTCCACATCCCAAATGAAACTTCCCATCCACAGTGTTTACCCACCACGTGTCATATACCAGCCCTGTATGCTGTCTTATTTGTCACCCAACCATACCTACATACCAATATGTGCCTACTACCCTTCACCAACATAGATATCCCACCTTTTCAAACAATTGCGATGTGTTCCCAACATGGGTTACACACCACACCACACTCCATTTTGCAGCCATGTACTGGTGTGTAGATATGTTGTGTATTGATGTGTAATGTTCTCTCACACATGTCATGGCAGGGGACATGTATTGAAATATATATATATATATATATATATATATATATATATATATATATATATATATACACCTATACGTGTCAGTATTATGTATATGTGTGTATGTGTATGTTTGTATATATATATATATATATATATATATATATATATATATATAGAGAGAGAGAGAGAGAGAGATATGTATATGTAGACATACACACACACACACACACACACACACACATATATATATATATATATCTATATATATCTATATATATATATATATATATATATATATATATATATATATACATATGTGCATATATGTGTAGATATCATTATGTGTTGTTTATATACCTATTTATATGTATAACTATTCGAGGTTCTGTAGACATACACAGCTGTGAATATATATCACACATATATTTATCTGTATGTGGGGTGCATACAAACATCTGGTCCGCACTCTTGTAACTCTCTTTACTTCACAGCTGAACTGTTCTGCCTTGCTGCAACACAGACAGGTGTCACATGTGAACACAGACTAACATTAGGGGGCTATATATGGTGACAGATCTTAGATAAGCATATTACACAGCTATGGCAGTTGGGCATGCTATGCTACACTTTAACATGACTGTCTTGCAGGTGGTGTGCTCTCACACCCATGTGTCTATCATGACAGTATTAATACTACCACCAGACGTTGGCCAAGGTAATGCACAGAACACAGATATCATGGGTCACATCTTTGCCATTCACTGCTGATCTGCACAGTTGACAGGCATGTCCCACTGCCCACAGGAACAGACACTATTGTCCAGAACAGTTGCTGAGCAGAACATTATTACAGGAACAACTACTGATGGCACATATGAATCATTTCACATTATATATCCTATTATTCTATGCCATATATTACATGCAAGTAAATACATATATGTTTCACGTACCTTTTATGTTTTTTTCCGCTGTAACAAATCCCTGAGCTTTGTTTTTAATTTGTTATGTTTTTTTTTCTTTTCTTTCTCTCTCTCAGTCTCTCCAGTAGAGTGATTGAGCTGGTTTGAATAGATTGCAGCATGCTTTTGTAGGTATTGCACATGATCAGGTGATGGTCTCTGCATCAGTCAGTGTCTACCAGTTGCTAATTGCATGCAGCCTGCTGTGTAGCACTTCACATAACCACTATCATGGCAACCCTGTACTATAAATTGCTGACTTCTGTGGGCGTTGTCCCTTCACCTTTACGGTATGGAGGACATCCTTCCTGTGTGTGAACATCAGTGTTACAGACAGCAGGTAGCGATACCTCTTACAGCAGAACCTGCAGACACAGGCTAAATGCACATTTGGGTAATGTTCCAGACCTACAGACAGCGTGAGTTGTGTTGTTGTGTGCATTGTATCTTGCTGGTCTTAAAGGGTTTCTGTGTACATGGTACTTTAGCATGGAATGTAGTCTGTCTGCATAGCTCTCAACTGTGGGCCTATCCACATGATAGCCAGAGGATTGGCTGTTAGATTTTGTCTGTGCACCACACAGGTATTGTCCCAGATATATCAGTGACATTCTGTCTGTTGACTGCTATCAGTACATGTATGCATCCATTTGTATTTCAATGTCATATTCCTGCATAAGGGTATGCTGCAACAAATCCTGTAACACCAGCAATTTCCAGGGTATGTAACAGCAATAATACAAATATGACCCTGTGTTCCTGCCTCTGTCCTCCACATGTATGCCAGTCTTTGTCCTGCTGTGATAAGGTAAGGGGTTGTTAGGTAACGGCCTATCATTATTTACTGCTAGCATTACTGCTATCATCCCTGTCATGTCATGGACTCCCACACCAACTGTTGGGCAAGGTCCATATATATGGGGGCAATAGCTGGACAACACATATGTGCCCTTGTACAGAGGTCAGTGTGTGGTTCACAGTGTTCCGTGCCTTGTAGAGCCTTTTATGGAGGGGTGTTCAATGCCATTAACCTAGGCTGTGACACCTTTTTCAGGGATATAAGTGTTAAGACACATTGAGGTGTAAGGGTGTACACTTTCATACATTCCTCCATGTGAACAGTGGTGCTCTACAGCTTACAGTATTACACAAAGTTCAGTCAGTCAGTTTGATAGTGAGATGTTAGGTTAAGCAATGTCCCCCTAGGGCTTAACTACAGGGTGTAATTGGAGGTGCTGAACTACATCTGTAATTGTTGATTGTTACTTATCTTGAAGGCACATCCTGTGTCTACTGTTGTACTAACTGAAGGCCTTGGCCTGGACAGCATAGTATGGTATATATCCACATTGCTTGCATGTACTGTTTTGTTTGGACCTTGCATTCATCACTGATTCCATATTTCAAAATGTATGTGGTGTAAGTACGGGCATACATTATTGTATAGTACACAAATAAAGGTTTTCTGTGTATGCATACCTGTGTGTCGTGTCATGCCCTTTGAATTATGAGTGGGTATATGTTTAATGTAAGTATTCTCATTTGTGGGAATGGTTGCCACACTACACATTTCACAGGTGCCAGTTACAGGGCTTGTGGCTGAGGGATATACTTTGCACCCAGTACTTCTACACTACTTCTACATATGTATGGCTACTAATACATACATTTTGTCTGAGTATATGTGTATGTACCTATATATATCTCCTATATCTGTATCTATCTATATATATATATATATATATATATATATATATATATATATATATATATATAAAATATATATATATATCTATATATAGATATATATAATCTATATATATATATCTATATATATATATATATATATATATATGTATACATATACATATAGCTGTCTATCTGTATATCTGTATCTATATATATATATATATATATATATATATATATATATATATATATATATATATATATAAAAAATATATATATATCTATATATATATATGTATATATACATATACATATAGCTGTCTATCTGTCTACATTTACAGATATATACCTGTCCATATATCCATGCATGTTCGGTTCATATTTTGGTCTGTACCTCATTCTCTTGGCAATTGACATGGATTATCACAGCACTGAAGTCAGTAACTAGTGCAGACACGTTTGTGTTTCAGACTTTATCTCCTTCTACATATGTGTTCTAATAGATATAACTGTGTAACTAGCAAAATTTTAAGTGTATTACAGCAGTAGTTGACATATATCCCTATTTGTACCCACATTGTGACACACTTTGTCCAGACTTCTTGCATTAACAGGTTGTGTGGCATGATATTACTGCATTTTCCGTACTGTTGACTGATTGTGCTGGATGATATGTGTGTGAAAACATCACAGTTATGTATATCTGCCATGGTTTAGTGGTAAATCACTTTGTGTATGGTGTGCAGGGTCCTGGGTTCGAGTCTTGTGGAGGCAGTTTATTTTGTTGCTGGGCAGAACACAACCCATTGGATACAGAGTGATTAAGGCAATTTTAAAGCAGTTGTAAGTGGGTTTGTATGGAGCTAAGCACTGCCAACTGCAGGTTACAGTTTTTTACACTCAATTAGCTTCTAAATTGCTTAACCTGTGTAGACATAGCTTACCCCCATGCAAACAGGTTGAAACCCACTTTCTGCTGCTTAAAAGTGCCTTCTCCCCACTTACCCCCACGCTAATTTCTTTAAAAGAAAAGAAAAAGGGGTGATAGGAAAGTGGTGAAAAAGGGGCACAAAGAGGGAAAGACAGTAGGCAAGATAGCTAGGGATGTGCAGAAAGGGTGTAGGGAAGGTCCATAGCTGCCCATTTCTTCTACAGCAACAGCTGTGTATGTGAAATGAATTTGGAGGTACATGTGAACACTCCAACCCCTGGGAGAGGAGTGAGGACAACAATAATATGTTGTGATGCCAATTACACCAGATTACATGTGTCCAGTGGACATGTGTGCAAAGAGGACAGCTATGCATGGGGCGTGATTTTTCTTTTTTGGAACAGATTACACTTTTTTTTAAGGTGAGAGTGGGATGTTGGGGAAGGAGAGTAGGTATGCTCGGGGAGGATAAGATGGGTAGGATGACAGACAAGACAGCCAAGACAGCATACAGGAGTGGTATATGACACATGTGAAGGGGAAGCACCGCCAATGGAGGAGGAGGTCCCAGGCTGGGCCCCAGATGTGCTGGTGCCAAGTGCCATGGCCAACTGAGTTGGGACAGGTGGGTCCACTGGGACTGGCCTTCCCATATGAGCTATGTTGTAGCAGGTTTATGACAGATATGGGTTAGTAATAGTCAACAGCATTCAGGATTAGTTATAACAGCATGCATAGGTATTCCCATTAACCCAAAACACCAGATTTAAAACAGTTGCAGAACAATCAGAACACATGCATATATGGAACAACAGTGGCCATTACAACAGCATGCAGGTTTCATTGATGGCAACAGGCCACCAATATGGGTGTATTTTAACATGGCACATGCATAGAAACAAATGTGAATATTTATAAACCATTAGGACATATGTCCCAACATAAGTTTGGAGTGTACACATACCGATTGAGGTGTATCATTGGGTTATTTATGCACATATTGTAGGGGTGAGAGAGAGAGAGAGTTCAATTAACAACTAATATATCCTTGTAGTTTTCACAACATTCTTAGTCATTGCAGTGATACATCCCTTACATGTATTATTACACTACCCAATGGCCTTATATTGTACACTGGTATGTTTATAGATTATTATATATGTGACCTGTTTCTTACATATAGGCATGACAAGATGCAGGTGTTAATGCAACATATGTTGAGAATTGCTCTCATACACTTTGGGTGAGGTGCTAGAATGACAGGTTTGTTTTCATATACATTCTCTGAGTATGTACATGTCTGACTATCAGTTATATGTCATTAACCGCTGCCTATATTTTGTGGATCATCATACTAAGTTTACAGGAGAACAGAGTACCAGACTGGTGATGTTGGCCATTTATCTGGACATGCTGGACAGATTGGAACAGTTGTGGGTTATGAATATGCATAAACTTTCTATTTAAACATTCTAGCAAATTCTGTACAGCTGTTGGGTGTAATTATGCATATGGCTTTCTATCTGAACATTGTAACAAAATTTGTACATTTGTGGGGTATGATTATGCATACAACTTACTAGCACTCCTGGGATTCAAACCCTTGCTGTGTGTGACAAAAAATTACAGTTAAAATCACAGTACACTGTGCTATCAGGGAATTGATGTGACACTTTCTACTGTTTTCTGTGTAAGTATCCCTCACTTGTACAATATGACTGACCTCTTGGCACTTCCAATATTGTTATACAGAACTTTATACACATTTTATCTGCATACCATAGTGTGGGTAACACTGCTTAATACAACAGTACTATTTGTAGTACGCAACAGTTCAACAACATATGAAAGAAGAGTAAACAGAAGCACTCCATGGGTTGTACCTTTATTCACAGAATATTACTCTTTTATTTCTACTGGTACAACACTTTCTAAGGCTCTTATATTTATTTGTTATGACAGTACATGCTGAATAATTACTAACCTGCCTCGTGACGCAGCCTTTGCAACCTAGCATCATGGGCTTGCTAGTTCGCAGCTCGCTCATCTGCAGCTGTCAGAGAAATACAGTGATATTTAGCCATACCTATCCATAGTATACACAAGCTAGGCAATTATTAACTACTTAGTAGAATGAGTACTTACTCAGTACTGGGGCATTAGGCATCTGCCGAGACTCCTGGATCCACTGTTCCAGTACATCCCCCCTCCACCAGTTCAGGTCAGCATGGTGGTGCCTGACCTGCTCACTGGTCCGGGGGATGCCTGTGGCACTGGTCAGGTCACGGGCGAGACTGTCCCAGGCCTCCGTTTTATACTGTGAGCCCTGGTACTGGTCCTGCAGTAGTCTCTGCTCATGGTGTTTCACCAGGAGCCATACCATGATTTTTGTCTCCTGGATGCTCCAACACTGTGCTCTGAATCGAGTGCCTTCACCCACACCAGCCATTCTGCCTGCAGTAGGAAGCTACAACCAGTTATGGGAAGTATTCCCGCCTGTGGGATTTAAATACCGTCAAATTCCTGCACTTTCCGTGATTGACTGGTTTTGAAAAGGCTAAGCTATGGGCACACCTGCTTACCTAAGGTTGGCAGTGCTTAAGGAGGTATACCAATAGGCAAATTGAATTGGCTGCCCTACACATTGCTTACAATTAACAAGCTACACTGTAATGGTTAGCATTGCTTAACAGTTACTTAGCATTATATTTGCTTTTTGGCAGTGAATTATTATTAATTACAAGTTATATATGTGTCTGGTAGCCATGATTCATGTGAACATACACTGTATGGGGTCCTGGGGACTTCTACAATTTATTACAATAACACCTCACATCTGTCCTTACTGCAGTACTCCAGTTCATATATTTATGTGATGTAGCTGGGTATATGTGCTGTGGTAGTGTTGTCGTCTCGCAGTAAGATGCTGTCCGGTTCGATTCTCAGCTAGAGCGTCTTCTGCGTGGAGACATGCGTGAATGGGTGTACCTTCGTTGAAGGTTGTGCATCAGGGCTGGCAACTCGGCATGTAAAAATCAACTGCCAATCATTAGTGGACCGGAGTTCCGCTGTGGCGACACCTAACCGGGAAAAGCTGAAAGATGCAACAAGCTGGGTATACAACATAAGGCTGTATAGAAAGTCCTTTTACATATTCAGCTTGTTTTCCTATGGAGAGGTTTGTTTCTTAAAAGCCTCACTTTTATGTACTGTTATGTTGGCTTAGTGGTTAAGTACTGTGACTGCAGAGTGCAGGGCCCACAGTTCACAGCCTGCAAAGGCTAATTATTTTTTCCTGCCCAGAATGGCGGCTGATGCATACTGACTGGTCAAGGCAGTTTTGAGCACTTCTAAGCAGGCTTGCACTGCTTTGCATGAGGGTAAGCAATACTAACCTATGGTTACATATGCTTACAGAGAGTTAGCTTCAATCTTGCTTCACCTGTGAGCGCATTGCTTACCCCTGCACAAACGGCCTTAAACCCACTTACTAGTGCTTAAGAGTGCTTACTACCGCTTACTAGTGCTACATTTTGGACATTAATAGTGTAAGTTCTTAGGGAGGAGGGGAATTTGAGGACATGTATGGACTTATCATTCATTGCGCAGTTTACCTTCCATTTGTATCTGTGATACTGTATGGGTCACGTGATTATCTGTGGACTTTGCAACATTATGACACTGACTCCTCAAATCTACATTAAATGCAGTCTTGCAGTTCAGAAATATTTATTTATTAGGTTATGCAATAAAAATATTTATCATAGACAGTGATTTGGAAGGGAAAATGGAATGTACTGCAAGGGGACTCGAACCGGGAATGACTGCTTGCAAGGCAAATGCTCTGCCCACTACACTATTGCTGTATGCTTCATTTGTATATATCTTACTTTTTATCCTCTTTCTGCTATTTCACCTGTATTAACCATAGCTAAGCGATGGGCAAACCCGCGCACCTACGGTTAAACTTCGTCCGTTTTATTAAAAAAAAAATTTTATTTTTCATCTTCAGTATTGCTTTTATACATGTGGGGGGATGTCACTGGGGATATACATATGTCTATGAGTGGTATCGCTCATTGTTTACGATCATTCTGCAGTCCTTCGTTGCAGGGGCGTGTATATTGTGAGAGCTCTGCTCTCAGACATGCCCCCTGCACTTGTCCAAGCTCCATGTAGGATTTGGAGCTCAGGCAGCGTGCCTTCGTTAATAGGCATGGTGCGCTGCCATCCTCCTCCTAAGCGGCCGCTTACATGCAGGACTAGACTAGTCATGCATGGAAGATTAGTAAATCTGGGGGTATATATTTCACAAAGAATTTAGTATGACAGGACTTGCTAATGAACTGAAAATTTCAGAGAGAATTTAGTACTAGGGTCCTGCTAACAAATTGTGACTATTTCACAGAGAATTAAGTACTACAGGATCTGCTAACAAACTAATATTTCACAGAGAATTGAGTGCTACAGTGCCTGCTAAGAAACTCTGAACATTTCACAATGAATTTAGTACTAAGAGGTCTGCTATGAAACTGTGAACATTTTAAAATAAATGTTATACTATGAAGCCTGCTATCAAACTGTGGACATATCACAGGGAATTTAATACTATGCAGCCTTCTAACAAACTAAATATTTTGCAGTGAATTTAGTATCATAGCGGCCTGCCAGCTAACTGTATATATCTCACAGAGAATTTAGCATTACAGGGCCTACTAACAAACTGTGAATATGTCACAATCAATTTAGTACTCTGGGATCTGCTATAAAATGTGAATATTTCACACAGATTTTAGTACTGCAAGGTCTGCTAGGAAACTCTGAATATTTTACAATGAATTTAGTATTATGAGGCCTGATAAGAAAATCTGAACATTTACCAGAGATTTCAATACTATCAGGACTTATCAGGAAATGGCCATTAGTATAAATTTAATGTTCATTTTTTCCAAAAGAAACACTGCCTACACACCCATCCTTCTGAGGTTAGTCTTACTCAGAATAAAAAAAAAAAAAAAAAATCACAAAATTAAAAATAAGGTCTTTGTTTTCTCTTTTCCTCATCAGTGTTGGAGCAGAAAGAAAAAAAAAAAAAAAAAAATATATATATATATATATATATATATATATATATATATATATTTGCAGTTGGTTTACCAGGATAGTCCATTGGGCCTAGAAGAACCTGTTTTCAGTGGAGTCCTGGGGAGAAAAGCTCCAAAAACAAAACAGTAATTACAAACAAAAATTACAACCAAAACTTTTGTTGTAGTATGTACAAAAGTACTAGTGAAAACATTGCATTTAAACATACAATTTCTAAAGCAAAAATGACAAAGTTTTGGTTATACTAATTACAGATAAAATATTTCATTTAACAGAGACATTTTGTGAGGTAAAAAGTGTCAGCATTGTCAAAAAGTAGTTGTTTACACATGGATTGGTTCCTGCTAAAACCATGTATAGAATCGGAGAAGACCGAGATGAAGAGAGGAGAAGAGATTAAGAGGGGTGGGAGCAGGAGCATTCCCACTGAGAAATAAGGTGCGAGTGGAGTGAGTTTTTAAAGGAAGATAGGTTTGTGGTGGTATGGATGTATGGAGGTGAGGAGTTCCATTGATGTGCAAGGGTGAAAGATAGGAGATTTTTACCTAAGGGACGGGTCGGTTTATGCAGTTCTATTAGGTTTTGATTGTTAGATCTTAATAGTCTTTCAGGGAGGTGCATTTTGAACGTTGAGGATAGGGAGGGACAGAGGGAGGGGTGAAAATGAATTTGTGATCATTAATGAGT
The DNA here is from genome assembly GCF_019279795.1 of Protopterus annectens. Taxonomy (NCBI): domain Eukaryota; kingdom Metazoa; phylum Chordata; order Ceratodontiformes; family Protopteridae; genus Protopterus; species Protopterus annectens. The sequence goes on along the minus strand of NC_056737.1, from coordinate 688,744,547 downwards.
TGAATATAGGAGAGATAACTGGGCAGCTCTAACCAATTTAATTTATGAAGGGCTAGACAGTGATGGGTAGAAGACTTTTGGCTTGTGGCAAACTTCGCAATTTTGTAATAGCAAGAGGAGAGTTTTGCCTTAAGAGAGGATTGTAGGATTGTTAGAAGTGCAGCACCATAAAGAAGAGAAGGGATGAAATATGTGGCAGAGAGAATGAACTTAGTAGAAGGAGTAAGGTAGCGATTGTGGTGGTAAAGCATGCCAAGTTTTTAGTTTTTTTTTTTTATATTTATTTGTTAGTGAGAGCTGCATTTGAGCTGGTCATCAATGTGGACACCTAGTAATTTAACCTCAGATACTAATTCGAGAGATGTATTGTTTTGGCTTTTGATGGAAAATAATGGTTGTTTTATATATATATATATATATATATATATATATATATATATATATATATATATATATATATATATATATATATATATGTGTGTGTGTGTATATATATATATATATATATATATATATGTTATCTATATATACACATACAGTATATGCAGAAAGACATATCTATCTATCTATCTATCTATCTATCTATCTATCTATCTATCTATCTATCAGATATTTATATAGAGCCTTTCCTGCCCCCAGTACCGTTTTAGGCAGAATCAACCTGATGGACATTCCAACATTAGCAGCATATTAGTCCCAAAACTGGATCACATTAATGTGCCCCTTTTCAATGCCAGAAGTAAAAACTGTCTGATTTTGAAGTACTCCAGTATTTGGAAAGATTCTTATCTGTGTAGTTACTGAGACTTAGTTTAAATGTAAAGAGAGTAGCCACCTCTACATTTTGGTTTTGGTTCATAAGTTCAAGCCATTTTAAGCTTACCAGTTATCCCTTGTGAGATTTAAACTTTGCACCTTGTGTTTGTAAGGCAGACACCTTAACCATTAGGCCACCCTCCCAACCCTTTTGCACTTTTCATGTCTTCATACTCAGTAGTAACTGTGTTGGAGTCTCCATATTTGTAAAGAAGCATGTTACCTTCAGGCAGATCCAGATGGACCCAACAAACTGAACTCCTGGAACTAAAGATCACTCTAGATAGGATTAATTATCAATTAATAGCTTATTACAGAACACCTTATTTGTCCTCTGATGACCACACAAGGACTTGTTAGTGTTCCATATAAACTCCATTATTTGGGGAGAATTTAACTACCCTTCAATAAATTTGGACACTTACACCTCCAATGTGGGATATTCCTCAACCGTCTTTGGCTTTATAAACTAAAACTCATTTGTGCAGTTAGACTATAAGTGATGTATAATGTTTGCAGCTGGGGAGTGTGTCAGCATGGTTAAAAATGCTTGCAACTAGGACTGTGTCAGTGTAGTTTCTTTTCATTTATGTACATGTATGATTGCCTATCTAGTAAGTGATAGTTTACTAAAATGTTTCTTGCTTAAAAAAATAAGGCAAGGATTGAATAATTTATGTAATGTTGCTTAGGTTTATGTTATATAGCAATATATGTGAAGTATATTATATGTGAAGTATGTTTGTTATGTAAATATAGCTTAATTACTTTTATATGAATGTAAATTTGCCTATGTCACAAATAATAATTCAATAAAGATGTTTGAAAAAAAAAATAAAATGAAAAAAAAAACCTTTGTGCATCTGATAAACCAGCCTGCTACAGGACAGAGTATGCTTGACTTGATCATTACAAATATGTCTGCCTCTTTCTCTAGTGAAATCTGGCCTCAGCTATGTGACTTCTCCTTTAAACTCTAAAAAGATCCCATAGGAAACCCACCGGGTTTAAGGACTATAAATGTGCTAGACTCAATCTAATCTATGATGAAATATCAAAATTCACTCTTCGCTGCATCACCCTGATCTTGATACAGCAGCAAGCTTCACTGAGAAAATTCATACACATTTAGAAAAATGTCAGCCAGTACCAGAACCAAGTATGACTGGGAAATTCAAATAAACCACCCACATGGTCTACTACCATAAATAAACTTAACAATAAAAGAAAGAAGACATTTAATTATATAGCAAATCCAAAATCATTCTTCTCAAGAAAAATATCAAAAGCATTAAAAAAAGGAAAACCAGTATTTTCTGGAAAAAAAACAGGGCAGTTGAAAAGCATGGTGTCTCCTTCATCTGGTAAATAGTACAAAACTTGTACATTTAAAATGCTAGAATAAGCTGCAGTTCCTCAGTCAGTTAGTATTTCTGTCCACTGTATCAAGTTTCTTTACTCTCAGACTACACTTCAAAAGAGTAATAAATGTTCTATGACTTAAGAATGAGATAAACATATGCTGCATGTGGGAGATGTTACTCTAATAACAGGTTTGCAGTACCATTTCTATGATGATGACACAAATTTCAGTATCACAGTCCCTCAGCAATCTTTGTCAGTGATAAACCAGTTATTAAAAGACTTGAACACAACTATCAATGGAGCTCAATAATTATTTGAATTGTAATACCTCCAATATGATCGTTATGATTATACTTGCTACCTTTATATACTCCTTAATAATATGTGGAAGAGTCAATTTTAGAAGCAGAATGCTATGTAAACTTTAACATAAGTGTTGTATATGTACAATATTTATGGTAGTCTTGTGCAGGGGGTCGGGATGATGATGGTATTGGGAGTGGGAGAAGAAAAGAAGATAAAGAGGAGTAAAGGCAATCTTAGGTTGAGGAAGATAGGTCAAAGCAAATTAAGTATGACAATATGAGAGAAAGAAAGAAGGAGGGATGAGTAGTCATGAATTAGGTAACATCTCCTGCAAGAAAGAATTTGCACTTGCCTCTATGGAGTAGTTTTTTTTTTTTCAGATACCATCTTATTTCATGGTAGTAGGTTGATGATTGAAGCTTGATATGGATAAATTCCCAGAAGCAAGGGACTATTGTGCAATTTATGTTTTATGGTAAGAAGTGAGGGACTGTATTAGGAAATGATTCTCAGGAGGATTTTAAAGTACATAGGCACAACAGTTTATAGATGAGAGATGCAGTTACGAGGCTACTTTTTTATTTAGTACAGAGCAGTGATGATATGTTTTAGGTGTCACTGATATGAACTTATTTATTTTATTAACAGATGCCTGTGTAGTCCCCACTCTGGGCCAGTAACCAAGGAGCCTGAATCTTCACCACTCACACTGGAGAGGGACATTCACTTGGAAAATAAGTGGATACATGGGTTCATATCACGTTATCGAAAGCTGATAACGTCGAATGCCACAATGTCGAATCCTATACAGCAAACGCTAAAAAAAGTGAAGCTGCAGAACATTGAATTCTTTCCTAGGGAAAGAATTTGGTTGTCTGTTTCTGTGACTTTGCTATTTTTAGCACTGTGGTGGAAAGTTACGGGGGGTTCAGGTAAGTGTGTGATTGTGTGGACGTTAGGTTTAGGGCATGGGTTACGTGAGTTAGGGTTATTGCGCTGTGAGGTGAGTGTGCGATAGTGACAGAGTTTAGGTTAGGGGCGGGTTAAGTGAATTAGGGATAGGTTGCGGGTAAGGTGAGTATGCGATAGTGATGGACCTTAGGGTTAGGATTGGGTTAAGGTAAGTGGATAGATAGATAGTAGTGTTTGTATAGTTTAGTGTAGGGTTAGATGTATGAATTTAAGTGTAAGTGTGTGGATTGCTGTTTTTTTGGTGTGCCTGTATTGTGTGAATGTGTTTTGGAATAGCGAATTTTTTCCCAGGGAAAAAATTAATTGTTCTGAATGTTCGATATTGTGTGCTTTAGATTATTTAGTTTCTATTAAATGGTGTTCGGTGTTTTCGGCTTTCGATGACGTGATATAAACGGGGATACACTCAGTATTTCCAGATTCAGACCTCTCTGCATCAAGCACAATTTCCCTTAAGACTACACAGGGAAGAAACTCAGCCCGGGATGTGGGTTTCTCTATCTGTCTCCCTCCAGGTCCCAATAAGACTCCCCACTCACACAGCTGTGTTCAGCACCCTTTCTGTGAAACCAGTGCTTTGAGTCCCTGCTCCAAGTAGCTGACACACACACTCTTTGGGATTTACCTTTCACACACACACACACACACACACACACACACACACACACACACACACACACACACACACACACACACACACACACACACACCTCTGGGAAAGGCTGACACAGATTACCTGCTCTACCAACTCTGCCCAGACTATGAAGTAGATTCACTGCCACCAGTCAGTTACTATAAGGATCTTAAAAGCGTATCTAATTATACTGAGGAAAGTTTAATATTAATACAAATGGTAATAGGTAATGTTGACCAAACAGCCTGGCTTTCAGGAGTGGCCAGAGTTATCACCAAATAAATATATACAAATACTCCTAAAACTTAAATGTTTTTTCTAAAAGGACCAGCTACAATGAAGAGTTTAAATACATTTAATAATAAATAATAAAAGAAGAAGAAAATACTAAATATATATTTACAGTAAACACCGGAGTTTCAGTAACAGGAAATACTGAAAATAACACAACTGAAAAGAATCACACAGTTACAGAAAAAGCACTACTTAACACTTCTCACTATATTTTCCTGACTGATCTAGAAAATTACTGTTCCTACTTACTGACTAGAGCAAGGCAAGATGATTTTGGTGAGTGGTCCTTGTTGTCAGATTCAAGACATAATACAGAATGCTGAGAGCAAACTAATATCTAAATAAAATTTCTGACTTACAGAATGACATTGCACACATCTGGTTATCTTACTATGTTTCCCACACTATACCCCATGACAAGAAGCTGACAGGGTTTAGCACCTTTGTGCTGTAATACACACTAGACATTTAGCTAAGTTTTATTAAAGCATCTGGAAGCCATAAAACAATAAAATTATTCCACTCTTCCTACAGGAGCTACAACCCATTCTCTAGGACAGACATTGCATCCCAGGCTCCATTCAAAACTAACATCGTTATGATTTAACCCATAAAGTAATTTAATTTCAGATATATTTTAAAGTTTGTGATTAACCTCTTCTCTTCCAGTCCTCATATACATTTGAATGACAACAAGGACCACTCACTAAACATATCATAACATGTACATTTCTTTTCCTTCCAGCAGGGAGCACTGTTGATACATTTTAACATGAGCAAACCTCACAGATACATTTTCAGCACAAGCATCTGTACAAATCAGTTTGATATACAAATGACATATAATTATTTAAAAAAATTCCAGCTAGCCGTGCTGACAAATATGACACATCCACTGCATTACTTCTCCTGGCATGGCTGGTATTACCTCCTGTCGTCACAATGCCAACAAGGATTTAAGATTTTGGTGGTGCTATGAGCAATGAGGGAGAGGCCACGGTGGTGCAGAGGTTAATGTTGTCACCTCACAGCAAGAGGTTCTCCCGTTCGATTCTCAGCTGGATCGCTTTCTGTGTGGAGTCTGCATGTCCTCCCAATGGTCGATTGATGTATAAAGACATACAGGTAGGTGCATGCATTAATGGGTGTGCCTTCTTTGAAGGTTGGGCATCAGGCTGGCAACTCGGCACCATAAAAATCCACTGCCAATCATTAGCGGACCGGAATTCTGCTGTGGCAACCCCTAACTGGGAAAAGCCAAAAGACATTACTTATGAGCAATGAGGGAGAGTTCATATTCCAGCTGGACAAGAATGATTACTTTTCCAGTAGCTTCCCTACTTGTAGAGATATGAAGTGGAAGATTCTCTTATGTTCAAAAGAACAGTGAGTTTAGTTTTGTCTTTATCTTGTTAAGGACTCATTAAAATCTCATCTACTCAAGCTTGCTTTTTTATCTTTAATGCTCTGAATAAATATTACTGCACATTGAACATGCAAAGTTAACATCTGTTTCTGTGTTTTAAGGTATTTTTTTATTATTTGTTACAAACATTTTACTTACTATTAAACTATTTTGTAAAGTGCTTGGCTTTAAGCACTGAAACAAAGTTTAAGTTGATTACCTGTACAACAAAGAACCAGTTCACTGATCCAGTTTGACCTTCATGAATATGTCTCTTGATAATGGTACTACCTTACTAAAAAGACATATTAACATTTTTAATTTTTGCACATGTGGTTTAATTTCATGGGTTATAATGCTAACACCAAATCCATAAATCTGGCAAAATATACAGCTATTCCATTGTTACGAATTTTAGCACTCAAGTATCAGCAACTCACTACTACATGCCAGCACTGTATTTATACACAGGAGGAATTTAAATATTGTATGTCTGCTTTCGTAAATACTGTAATAATGTTGTCATATAGATAGAGAAGGGATAAAATCTTGCCTTTTATTAATGAATATTGGGATGTATGACTTAAATAAGTGGGTGCATGTTCTAAATTACTGTCAAGGTACCCTGTCAAAAGTGCAGTGCTGTTGGCAAATTCTATTTTCTGCAATATGCTACAGCCAAAACAAACCAATATATGCAGTAAATACAATAGCCTTTTGTGGGATTTCCTTTCTTAATTTAAACATGCAGTTGCAGTTTCTTTATGTAAATGAGAAGAGGAAAAGGCAAACATCATGGTATAATTGGAGTTTTGCTTTCTTGGTTGAGTTGCAAGTGTACTATCATGTGAGTTTTGTCAAAAAACTGACAGAATAAAATAAAAAAAAAATGTATTATGAATTCAAATCATTGGTCTGTGTCTGTGTGCAAATGTGTACATGCCCATCATTGTGAAAGCTATTATTTTGTATATAATTATATATAATTATTTATGTAATTGCATTTTTTTGTTCAAAGTCACTTTCAGCATTTTGAAAGATGAATACCTCTGATACGTCAAATAACACTGAGACTGCAGTGAAAACTTACAGAATATATTATTTGACTGTGGAGTGCAGTTCAATAGATGAAAAAATGAATTACAAACGCATACATACACACACACACACACACACACACACACACACACACACACACACACACACACACACACACACACACATATAAAAAGTTATATGTTTGTGTGTATTTGTATGTAGTAATTCATTTCTGTATCAACTGCACACAATATACACACTCGTGTGTGTATATATTTGTGTGCTTATATACACGCACACACACACATGCACACACACACACACACACATATATATATATATATATATATATATATATATATATATATATATATATATATATATATATATATAAAACAGATAAATACACACAACATACACATATTGCTACCAATGTCTGTTTTATATGCTTGCCTTAGGTAGTGTAAGCAGAGGACATATAAGTGGTGCATATAGGGGTAAAAGACTGTAAACCAGATATATTAAGCAACTATAGGCAGATGATATCAAGTTCAACTTCTCATTTGCTCAGGATTCTTTACCAGTGATAAACAAGTTAACAAAAGGCTTAGAATGCAGCCATCAATGGAGGTCAGTAATTACCATTAGAAACATAACACCAGAGGTAAGACAGAAAGGCAAAAGAACCCCTGCAGCTGTGTTAGTATAATACACCACACCTCTCCAGGACCGTTTCCTATATCACCAATGTGGGTGTTAGAAGACATCCATAGCCTTTAGCAGCACTAGGAACAGCAAACATTGAATAGCATTACTGCAGTTTATTTTGCAGTATGCTAGGGAATAAACAGCTGTGCATTTAATAGGAGTGGGCAGATCTACACATGTGGAAAGCAGCATAAATACAGGAGATGACATTCCAAAACACAGTGCTGCTGTTTTATTAATTAATACTCCTGGGCAGAAGAGACAGTAAGATGGTGCAGGTGTAACTGGAAGGATCATTTTACCGCTTCTCTCCGCAGCACCTATTTCTTCATCCTGCACATTTTACCATTTTTCATACAACTGTGAAACAGCTTACACTTGGGAAGCCTGTTGACAGATAATTTACAAGAATTTGACCTCCTGAGGAAAAATCATTGCATAATTTTGTTCTTAATGACAAGGCATTCACCTTTGAGAAAGTACAACTCTCTTTTGAAGCCTACAGCTAGTAAGGAAAAATGTCTATTGAATTTCCTTGCACACCCTGACTTGCTTTGCCTTTCCAAATATGCATCCATAAATTGCATGTATAACATCTGAAATGAACAGCAGTGTAAGCATTTAGACTTGGTCTGTGAGTATGCTATTTACCTTACAAATTAATTAACGGGGTAATTATATACTTCTTTTAAAGGGATTCAATATTTTTTTCTGAAGTATTTTTGTTCCATCGAGTATTTTACTGATGGTATATGGTGTAGGGATAACTAAATTAGTTTCATTGTTTAATTTGCACAGTTAGAACTTTACTATCAGTATGGACAAAAACAAAAGTTCTAGTACAATGTCTTCCTTCCAGTCCTCCTTTATATTTTCTCATTGAAAAAAATAATAAAAATTAATATATTCTGAGTATACTTGCATGAAGATTGTCAAACTCAAATGGAAGGGGAAAACAATGTAATTGGGTGGTCTATGTTGCTACTTGCCAAACATGTTTGGCCTTTTATACTGGTAAAACCAGTAGAAAATTAAAAGAAAGTATGTATGAAAATGTTAGGGAAATTATTAGGGGGAAGGAATCCAATTGATTGGCTAGACATATTATGAATTGTCCATCACACATGTTTAGGTTCACAGTAAATGAACAACTTCAGAGGGATGTGAGAGGTAAAATTATAGAGGACCATTTACTGTTGAGGGAGCTTATGTGGCAGCTAAGGTTAAATGCCTTAGTAACTCCAGGGCTTAATGAAGCATGTTCTGTTTCGTCTGTATTAAATTTGAAGAGTTTGGAGTGTTAGTAATTTTTCTTGTTATTTCTTTATGTCATATATTGTTTTTGTTCATTTTTTATGTCATGGTTGATAGTTTAAGAAACTATAAGGTATTAATTAATTATACATTGATCATAATGTTATATGTTTTTACATTGAATTTAGTGCAGTATGTCATTGTTGTATAGCTTTTATTACTTCATGGTTTTAATTAACAGTATCATGTGACTTTTATTGGGTATAAATGAGTGTGGAAAGTTTTTAGCAGTAGTTCTGATGAAGTCCTTTGGGATGAAAGCGCTAAACTAGTCTGCTGTTTCCTTCAATAAAGTGTAGTGTGAGTTTCATCTTCTGATCCTGGTGATTTGTTTGCCTTTGGTTCTTGGTTTGGTTTGGACTTTCTGTTTTTTGTCAGTTTGGAAAACAATGTGCTACTAAATGAAGAAAGTTGCTTTTTAGTTTTTGGACTATAACACACAACAAGATAGCATAAGTAACCAAAGGGACTCACCCATATTATCCAGTAATTTAACTGATCCAACATCTTCTGCTTTGATAAAAGAAGTAGCTCCATTATGCCCATCAGTCTACAACTTACAAAATGGCATTGCACATATTAAAAATACTTTGAACAGAACAGACCGAACAGATTCTCGAATTGCTGGTTTGAGGTAGTGTCTTTCCACTTATCATTTGGCATGCAAGCTCCCTTCAGCAAGATGGTTGCATATCCAAAAGTTGTTTCATCTGTAAGAGGAGTGTTGAAATGGTGCAAGTTTTAAATACTTAGGAGTCTGACTTTATCCATATTAAGTTTTATTATTCCCTTAGATAAAGACATTAGCAAGTCCCTTACTCTGCCGACAGTCCGCTACTGACTTTTTAACCTTCTTACAAGTAAGGAAAGATATTTCCTAGGCAGAGGCATATTACCTTCAATGTTGGAAATGCTGGAAATGAACATCCTCAACAACAGCATCATTATTATCATCTTTAGGCTACATATAGTCTGCCTGGATCCTCAAAAGGGAGCACCATCGTATCATTACCTTGACCTTAGAAAAATCGCTTGACTATCTCTCCATATTAGTGCTACACTCTTATCATTCCAAGTTGCAAATTTCACACTTAGATCATTACAGATCATTGAATATGGAGAATAAAACCTATAACTAGAACACTGAGATCTAGTGGGAATGCATCTGTTAAAGTGGATATTTACAAGCATTCCTTGACATGTACCACAAAAGATTTTTTAATGTTAGGACCACAATTCTGGAACTGTCTGTCTTCTTCAGTCACTGACGCTATCAGCAGTTTTGTTGATTTGGTTATCCAGTCTTCTTGAGGATGTCTTATTGAATGATAGTATCTAGATGAGTCAAAAGGAAGATTTGCTGGAAGATGTTACAAATAACCTAAGAACTTGTGTTACCAATCTATAAGATATATTTATGTACTCTTATAAATTATGCCTGGTAATGTTAATGTACCCCAGAAAGTGTTAGTGCAAGAAATTTGAACAAATCTTTTAATAATGGGGGAACAGCAGCCCAAAATTAGGAACAGATTTTAAGTACTGCTCTTATAAACACAGAAAGTTTAAAATTGCAGATCTCGCATTAGCATGCATTTTCTGAAGGACATGAAGTCTGATACTCAATTTCTGTCATTATTTAGTGAATTAATTCCTCAAAGGTTTGCCAGAAAGCCACAAATTTCATTAGGAAAAGACCAAAATATATGAGGCAAAAATCTGGACATTTTATGAAATTCTCGAGAGTTGAGAGGCATGACTCTTAAATGTATGTCGTACTGTTTTATTATTTTTATTATAATTGCAACTAATGTGTTGACTGCAAGGAATACTAGTGATCTTGATCACCCGCCTGTTAAAAATAAATAAATACATAAAATAAGTAAAAAGAAGACTGCCCAATCTCGATAACCTACAAGAGAAGTAGAGTAAAGGAATGAGTGAACCATGGGGTCTTGGGTCATTCAAAGAACCATGTGGACTTGGGAACGACTTTTGCTCCATGCATATTAAAATTTAAATTATTTTGAGAGGTTCTGTGTTAATAGTACCAGCATTTAAGAAGTGTCCCTAATTTGTAAACTATTCCCTAATAATTTTTTGCATTGTCTATAAATCAAGAGGTAAAAGTTGAGAGTCATACATGGCTCAAGTAACTGATAGTCATCCTTGTCGTCTGGATTACTGCAGAAAATAAACAAATAAACACAAAAAAGTCATTAAACAAAACTAAAAGCAACCAAAAAACAAAATGATTTAATATAATCTTTGCATGTGTGAGAGTGTGCGCACATGCACTGCATCTGTGGGGGGTAATTCAAATAGACAAAGCAGCTGTGATATAGCACATGCCTTTGTTCAGAATAATTTATTAATTTAAACACCTTACTTGTGATAAAGTCATGTTTGGATGGTATCAGAGCATTCCTTCAGCACAAAACATACATTGAATTGAACCTCTTGCACAGAATTCCATATATGTATTGTCAAATGCACAGATAAGTACATGTCAATGCGTAGATACATACATATATATATATATATATATATATATATATATATATATATATATATATATATATATATATATATATATATATATATATATATATATATATATATATATATATATATATATACACACTCACATTCATATGGGTGCTCATGCTCATGCTTCACACACACACACACACACACACACACACACACACACACACACACACACACAGATATTTAATAAGACATAATATGGTACTCAAGTATACGTTAAGCCCAGAAAATACTTGCGCACAGGTTCACTTTATCATTATAATCAGTGTCGTTTTTTTCCAAATAATATGCATAAATCTTGAAAAATGCAGAAATTCCAAGATACAGCAGAGATACCATCAGAAATGAACTATTCTCTAATCACTGTAACATATTCTACTCTTTAGTAACAGCTTATATAAATGTTTGCTACATTCTCAGCTTATAAGTTAACATTTGGGCCACACTTTATGTCAGTATCATTTTTCAAGTGAGAAAACACACAGTGTATAATGAACGTGCAAGTTTTCTTGCTTTAAAAAGATAAAAGGATAATTGAGAGGTTAATACAAATCTCTGCTGCTATGACATCAGTAAATGCTTTCCATCTTCTTTGTCATAATAGGCAATATCACTGCACCTGGTATGTGTCAAAATGTCTAAACAGATACTTTAATATTTCACAGATAATAGCTTTTTTCCAGCATTCACCCTGCACTGTGGTACTCTTTTTGTTCATAGTCTGAAACCCCTAGTACATAGAAAGGTTTAAATAAATTATGCAGAAATTCTAGTAAAAGGTGATAAAACAAGGTGATTTTTTTGTTGCTTTTCCTAGCTAATACCTTTTCCCCAGTGTTGTCATAAGATGAGACATGAGATATACTCGATACTTGATATCATTACGGACTGCATCAGGCTTTACCAGAATGGATGTGTAGTAAAATGCCTTGAATACATAATGCATTGCCTTCATTAGAGGCTCCGTCCTGGGCTTTCCCAGAACAAGATGCTGATAATTTATTGGCTTCTTTGTCGGCTCTGTCATGTTTTCTGAGGAATAGATTAGATTCACAGAAATGTGTAAAGTAATTTGTGGGGAGGGGGGATCACTATGAGAACAGGGGCTTTCTTATGTATTAACTTGTTTTGTACCTCCTCTCATACATTTTAAACCTAGAACAACATCTGTGGATTTAAACCTTTCCTTATATTTACATTCTTAAATGTTCTAAAAGTATCAAGATAAAAAGTGCCAGAAACATAGAAAAAATAGGAAAGGAAGATGAAAGGTTGTCTGATTACATTGAGCTAGCATGCTCTAGAATGGAGGAATGTGAAGATCTCTTCAACTGTTTCACGAAAATGATTAGGAAATTTCACTTTATTATCAGTTATTATTACAAAATGCACAGTTACTGAAAACATGTCTTCCCTGTCATGGGTATAGTTTAGGTGGATTAACCTTTTATATTTTAGTAATGAATACAACAATGCAGCGTACTAATAAAACTTAAAATAAATAAAAAAAAATGCTGTATCACACTCCTTAAAATTTTACGTGCTTTTGTTCCACTCTATCTGAAACTTGATCAGAAACATTATAACAATCCACTTCCTCCATTTAAAAATCCTTAGAGGCACCAACCCATGAAATAAATTTAAAGAGATACACATCTGAAATCCAAGAATAAACATCCTTATATTAAAATTAAAAACCATGAGAAAAAAAACAACTAAAAAAATCAATCAATATTCGGATTGAATTCATAAAAGTATTAAAAAATCATAAACTGGGAGCTTTGATTCTCAGAATAGGTGTGATAGAAATTAAATCATTAATTCGTGGTGGGTTACTAGAATTTATCAGCAACTGCCAATACAGCTCCCTCTGTTCTAATAAAAGCTGCCAGTCACCTTCCATAGTAGGGTGTACAACGTTTTTGAGAATACTAAAGGTGAACTTTCTAAAATATTTACATTGGACCTAATGTTTATACAAAGCATTGACACTAATTGCTTTATTAATTGCGTAGATATGCTGATATATCCTAATTTTTAATGGTCCCACCATCTTGCCGACATAAAAAGCTAGACAGGATGAACATAAAGCTAAATACACAACGCTTTTAGTGTTGCAATTATAATTCCCCCTCATGGAAATTAGTCTAGGGTGACCAGGAGCAAGAATGTGCATACCCTGCAGAATGTATCTACTCTGTTTACATGAACCACAACATTTCATACCTAAATTCCTACCAGATGTTTGCGGTGCATGTAAACAGTTTATGATTTTTTAATATTTTTATGAATACAATCTGAAATACTGACTTTTTAAGTTATTTTTCTCATGTTTTTTAATTTTAATATAAGGATGCTTATTCTTGGATTTCAGATGTGTATCTCTTTATATTTATTTAATGGGTTGGCGCTTTTAAGGCTTTTTAAGTTTAAGAAGTGAATTGTTACAATGTTTCTGAAGAAATTCCAGACAGACTGGAAAAAAAGTACGTACACTTTTAACAAAGGTCTGTTTGTGGCATCTGGTACAACTTTTTTTTAATTTATTTTATATTTTAGTAATACTTTGAAGTTAGATAAGTGGTGACATCACAAGAACGCATTAGAACCAGGACCTAAGATGCTGATCTCTGCAGAATGAATTCCTTGTATGTTTACAGGCAGACTGTAACACTTGGATGTTACTTAAGGATAAATAAAATTTATGGACGGTAGGTGTTGTGTTAACAGTGGAATGTTAGCCAAAAGCATTGATAGTAACACAGTGTTAGAAAGCTAGTGAGATTGTATGTTTATTACAGTAAGTTAACATGGAAACTGGTACTAACATTAGTCAGGTATTTACATTATTATTTAATCTGGAGTATATTATCCAAAAGTGGTTTACAAGATTTTATGTTTAGATTTGTGAAGTAATTTGAGTTGTGTTTCTGCTCTGTTGTAGCTACTCCCTGTGTCTTCGAAGCATTTGCATTCATTGTAGTCTTGTAGGCATTTTTATGTTTACCTCTGAAGGTATTGCAGTCCATTTCCCTTGTAAGATTGTGTGGTAAACTGGACTATTCTGGAGCAACAATGTTATGATTTGTTTCCTATTGCTTTTATAAACTGAGGTCTGTGTAATGATAGTGTCTTTTCTGAGGATTTTATGCATAACTTATTTGAGAGGAAGTGAGTTTAAAAGTAAAGGCTTATAGAAGTAATGCACCTCTTGCTGTTACTGGTAAACAGCTGACTCTTTAAATTTATGAAGAGATGTTCCCTGTATCCATCCATCCTCAGCCCCTTTTCCCATTTTGTACATGGGGTCAGGGTGTCACTAAAACAGTGACAATCATCTAGAGCCAAGGTTTACACTATCAGGTGGCTAGCCATGCCACAATAGTTCATCTGTACCACACACTCACACACACTCACACTTAGCCCCAATTTAGTGTCCAATTTACCTGCTGCATGTCTTTGGAATGTGGAGAAAACTGGAGCACCCTGAGGAAACCCATATGAACACAGGGAGTACATGCAAACTCCACTCAGAAGACACTTTAGTCAATACCTTAATGAAACAACATATTTTATTTATAGTGGCTTGTAATTAGCTAGGCTTATAAGTTGAGTTTAGAGTAATTAAGGGAGGTCCATACTCCAGCCTAGGTATTAGCACTTCCTTAGCTAAGAATGATTTGAATTCATGTGGTTAAATGGTTTAATACTAAACAACAGCAGTTTAGTTGTTTCAGCATGTTTTCTATAATGAGTTGTGTGTGATGGAAAAACTACTGAAAAGGTAAAGGTGGATAATGGTACTGATACAGGTGAAGCTAGCCTATTGTGTTTTTGTTTGTGTGTCACATGGATGATTTTATTGTATTTGAGTTTTTGGAGTGTTCTGAGCAATGTAACTGCAATCCTGGTAGTATTCAAGTGTAGTTTCTTCTTGATGAAGTATTTACAGGTTAAGTTCAAGTTTTTTGTGGGTGTTCTACCATGTTTAGTGTAAGGGCAGACAGGTGTGGAATATGATATCATTTGCATTCACTGTATATGAATTAGAAGGTATTGCATTGGTAATATCATTAATGATGAGACAGAAAAGTATTGGACTTAGTACTTAGTCCTGTTGTTCTCCTGATCTGAATGTGTTGACTGAGTAGAGTTGGACTACAGCTTGTATTGAGAAAGCACTGTTTAAATGAACGTTTGTTATCCAGCTATGGAATTTCCATCAAAGCCTGTTTTGTGGAATGTGTCAAGCAGCACTTGGTAGTCCGTAGCTCTGAAATCCTATTTAAGGTCACTGAATATTTCTACTGTGAGGAGTCTTTCTTCCATGCTGGTATATATGGCATTAGTGGCAGAAGGGTGTCATGGACATCAATGAATCCATGATGTGTCTTTATGAGTAATTCATACTTGATAAACCTCATTATATGTTTGTAGAATAGCATTTTGAAAACTTTTAGTAGCTGAGCAAACGCTGGAAATAGTTTGAAGGTTTTGTGGGCCTGATGGGGAGTTTGCCTTTGGCTGTAGGACTATCAAGGCATGTTCAAAATGGGATGCAATTATCTCTGGGGTTAGGGAGAGACTGAATACTTGCATACATAGTCTGTCTAAAATAAAATATTTAAAGTTTATCCCTTTTGGTCCCTTATCCCCTAGTATTTTTTAACTTTGTGACCTTGTAATTTCTTTGCTCAAGAATTCTGGACAAAGTTGAAAGTATGGCTACAGTGCCTTAGGACTGTTATATTTATTTTCAAGCTTATGGAGGTGTTCCATCTGTGTTTTTTTCTCAGTAATTTGCTGAAAGTAATGTGGGATGTTTGTAGTTTTGTAGGTGACTCCTGGGGGTTGAGAGAAGGTTTGTTTAAAATAGATGCAAGTGTATAATGTTGTTAGGTTGATATTTTTTGTAAACATAGTCTTTAAACTGTTGCAAATGACTGTTGTCTAGTTTATTTTTTTTAGCCTTTGGGGTACTCTGTGTTAGCATACTTTTATTTTATTTATTTTATTTTTATTTTACATTTGTTAACCGGGCTAGTCTGGCTGGATACATGTCCATTTTCAGCAGAGGCCCGAGGAGAAAAGCTCCACTATCAGACTAAGACAATACAGTTGAGAGGTTACTAAATAATCAAACTATACAAATAAAAAGTAATAAAATAGGCAATATCAAATGTGTATACATTTTTTCTGTACTAATCTGAGTTGATGACAATTAAAATTCGGATGGGTACTGTGTAGAAAAGTTTTAGTAGTATTATAAGACGATAATAATAAGTTAGAAAAATATCACTAGTAGCTGGTATGACAACAAATAGGTTCTACTTCAACAAATAGGTATTATCTGAAAGTAGGAAAAGGTAGATAAAAAGTAAAAATATGTAGGTAAGTAGTGTAACAGATAATGTGAAGTAAGAGTATAGGAATAAGGCAGAAATGAGGTAAAAGAGTGTTGACAGAGATGCAATTTCTCGAGGTACAGATGTTAGGATGATAGTAAGGCTAAGGATCAGTCAGTAGGAAAAGTAAGGTGGAAAGAAACAGAGATAGTGAAAAAAAGAAAGGTGGTATGAATGGTTAGAGGTCATGTAGATGAAACGAGAGAGAGAATAAGAGAGAATAACAGCATGGGCAGAGGGGGAGTCTAACAATAAATTGAACAGAAGAGAGATGGTACTTGCTTTCTGGCTTTCTGTTTGAAAGTTTGTTAGAAGAAGTTATGGATTTAGAACATTTCTGGTTGCTTATTTCTCAGGTATATAGATTTGGCACCCTTAATTAGGAGTTTGCATCTATCCCTTATATTTTGGTATTGTGGCGTTCGAAAGACATGTGTAAATGGGCATGCCTTCGTTGAAGGTTGGACGTTGAGCTGGCACCTCAGCATTCGTGAACATCTACTGCCAATCATTAGCGGACCGGAGTTCCGCTGTGGTGACCCCTAACTGGGAAAAGCTGAAAGACAAGCAAGTAGTCATTTTAATAGGATGATTACTTTTTTATACAGTATTATCCTGCTCTTTAGTAGTTTGTCCAAGGGATAGAGTTATCCATGCCATGTTTGCCCTCCTAAGTATTTTGCTTTACAGGTGAAATATTTTGTTCAGTATTTGATGTAGGATATTATTAAGATAATTAGGGTTTTAGCAGGGTCATTCTCTTAATACAATGATAGACTGTAGTTTGCCAGAGAGGGACTCCTATTTGTATTCTGGGAAGTACCTGATGTGTATAGTCCTGAGTATGGGTTTAAGTGCATTGGAGAATAAATTCCCAGTGATGAGGCAATAGGAGCGCATGGAATTTTGAAGCTAGGTTGTAAGAAGCTTTGTGTGATGTTTGTAATTAAGAGGTTTAAGAGACAATTTTTGTCAGCTGACAGGTTATAGACTGTTGACATGGATGTAAGTTATTTAAGTCCACTTTGTACATGTAGTCCACTAATTTATGTGTGTGTGTGTGTGTGTGTGTGTGCGTGTGTGTGCGTGTGTGTGTGTGTGTGTGTGTGTGTGTGTGTGTGTGTATGTGTGTGTATGTGTTTTGAGTCCAGCATATTACTTAAAATGACTTATTTTGGATAGTTATAAGTTGCTTAGATGTCTTTCATCATATTGAAATTGGTAAAATTAGTAAGTGGGGACATGCAGACAGCAGTTATGATTTTTTTTTTTGTAGAATCAATGATTTGCAGTTGAGCTATAATCCAGATTGGTGAGTATTTGTGGGGGTCTGGACATTGTCCAGTAAATATATTTCATAACTTCTATGAAAGAATAAGAACAAGGCCATGTCCAATCTGGAATTAATGGACATGCTCCACCTCAGAAAATCCAAATCCATCCGAGCCACGAGAGCAAGAGACTTAAACCTCAACACAGAAATAAATAGGACATGCTGGAGGGACAGATTCATAACCCAGAGGCTCCCTACACTCTGGAACAGATTCCCAATCCATGTTAGGCAGAGCCCCTCACTAACTCTATTCAAGAGAAATCTTGACGAGTGGATGGGAGATCGGGGGTCATCTCTGTGTCACTACTAGACAGAGGCACAAAACCCTAAATGGGCATAGTATTCTCATCCTAAGGGGTGGTGAAAGCCACACACACTCTGGCTAGGCTTATAAATGCCCTAGGGCAGATAGCCTAGTACAAACGTATGAACCTATGAACCTATGAACAATAGCTGTTTGTTTAGCCAGGGCTGTTGTGACACAGAGTATACAAGGGTTGTATCAGTCATCTTCATTTAAGGATATTAAAAGAAATAATAATTACTAAAGCAGGTCTTCCATAATTTCAGAAAGTTCAAACTCACTGGCTATGTGAAAGCATGTGTCATTTTATTGGCTTTTAGTTGCTTTAATAATTGACCTACTGCATATTTTGGGAATACATGTTCTGTTTCTTAGTACTGTTTTGCTTCTGAGTGAATTTAGCCATGAAATATGAGTTTCTTTTGAACAGAAAACAAGAAAAAAAAAAAAAAAACAGCACACAGACACAGAAAGAACATGCACCCTAGCCAATCAATGAACTGGAGAACTAACACTATGAGGCAGTTACACTAACCACAGCACCATTGTATCACTCATATTACAATTTCCACATTATGTAACTAAGATACTAATGCTGGTACAGTTGTGTCACAGTCAGAGAGTAAATCAGCTGTACTGCATTCAGTCCAACGTCTCAAGGCTTGGGGAAATCATGATGAGCACACTCACAAAAGTGGTTACGTTAAAGAAAGTATAAAAGTGGCTTTCAATGAATATAATTAATAAAATAGTATGTTTTCAGTCTGGAACAAACAGTTGGCTGGGCTGAAGTTGTAGGCATGTATCCTTCTGCTCCATGCCTTTCCACTGACCCATAGAAATTCACTGCTTTGATCGCGGCACTACATTAATGGATCAAGTGGAAATTCTGGCTGAGAGTTATTATATTTCAAGTTAGAAGCAGATTTTTCAAATCCCTCACCCATGGTACCTACATTCCTCCCTGTCATCATGCAAACTTCACAATGATGACAGAGGAAAGTGTGTCATGTTTGCATATTTATACTCATGCTCAGGATATCACTAAGAATCACTCCTTGCATTGTTTTTTGCCTGTTATTGGTAGCCATTGACCATCAATGTCATTCAGCATGCAAAAACTGCACCCTCACAAGAAAGAGAGTTGTTTTCTGGCTGGGTTATTCCAATTCCCAAGTGGCCGTCTGGAACCTGGAGGATTACTCATTGATACAGCAACGCTGCCATTATGTTTTTCTCAGCGGGATGACAACAGAATTTGAGCATCTAAGTGGAAAAAAAAATCATAGGCCCGTAACTTGTGTTTATTACTTTTGCAACACATTTTAAAAGTTGTTGTTTTTATAATTCAATGACATGAAAGGGGAACCACAATTTTTAACTTTCAGCTAAATATTATTTTCTCACCATAACTTTCTGGGATTTTGATAGCATTGTGGCACATGAAGCCAATCAAAGCAGCCAGTTTTCTAGGTGCTAGAATGTTATGACTGTCTTGCACTGCTTATATGTTTGTGTGTGTGTTTAATATTTTATATATGCATCTGTCCCTGTTTGTGTATATAGCAAGAAAAACACATACAAACTTGAGTTATCCTGTAGAGGAGGCCTATGGGATATAGTACACATTAAGGATGTACAGTGTTTCAGCTATATGGCTTCTGAAGGCCATGACTTTTTCCTTTTCACACTTTAAGTCTTTATGGGTACATTCGGGCCAATACAGCCAAACTCCAAAAGCTCTAGAGAGGGATTGTTTTGGCCTATTGAGTGACTTCATTAGTATAGCAGAAGTGGATTGTTTGGCTGTACTGTAGAACATGCCTAATGTCCATGAACATTAAGGTGCCTGCAATGTATCAAACACTAACACCCAAATCTGAGGATAAAAAGTTACACAGATAAACTATTCAGTATAAACATCAAGAAAAATCCAGCCAAGCTAGATATTATAATATGAACCCATTTATCATTCAGGGGCATATGCATTTGTTTTCATACTGCTTTATGCATTTGTTTCTTGTTTAAGCACTAGGGTCTGCACACATAACGTTTAAGTGTTTTATTGCTTTATTAAACTGATTTGTTCATTGGATGTCACATGATTAGTCTGAGATCTATTTAAATGGTTTGTGTTTTAATAATAGCAGTTCTGAAGAAGTCCCACTGGGGGATGAAAGCGCTTAACAGTCTGTGATAAATCTGTGGAGTTTTATCTGGACTTTTGCTGTTTTTTTTTCCAAATTTCTGGTGTGGTTACAAGCTAAATATATCCCATGGACCTCCTCTGCAGGAGATTTATGGTACTATACAGTGAAAATTCTAGCTTGGCTATCACACACACACACACACACACACACACACACACACACACACACACACACACACACACACACACACACACACACACACACACACACACATTTGTGTGAGTGTGGGTATGTGCATGTACCAATATTGCAGGCCAACTTTCACACAAATATCCTATGGTATGGTGTTAACTGTGGTGTGATACTGCAAAAAAAATCTTACTAAAATTTTTATGTGAAATTATGCAATTTCTCCAGTAATCCGAAATGATATTGCAACAAAGTCATATTGAAATGTTGTTGTTCAAATGTACTGTTTCTCCAGTAAGTTGAAAGTGTGTGATACATGCTGAAACTTGCATTCTTTGCATCATTGGATTAGCAGGTTAAGTGTTTATTTATTTATTTATTTTTTGAGGCTAAAAATCAAAAGACTGTGGGTTTTATTTCCAAACCAAGAAAGATTTATATATTATTACAGAGAGTGTAATTAGTGCAACATGTGATAATGAGGTGTTGCCTGCTACAGCAACGTCCTTCTGACACAATGTTAAACTAAGGTCTTATCTCCTTGAGTTAGTAACAGATCAAACTAATACTTAGCAGTCAGTGAACCATTCTCCATGTGTCAGTGTATGTGTGTATGTGTCTGGTGAGTTTATGATTACTGATTGCAAAGAAGAATGACTGAAACCCAAATAAGATAAGATAGAATAAGATTAAAGTAATTTTTGCAGATTTAATGCTCGGCTACTGGTAACATCTGTAGCTGTAGTTATATATCTTTGAGATTGTTGTGGAATGGTGTAACTTATGAAATGGAGTTAGAAATTCTGGAGAACACAGAACAAAAATAAATAAAAATGAAAACTCAGAAAGAGAGAGAAATAGAGAGGGAATAGGAGATACTGTCATTCTAGAGATGATGGCGTACAGATTAACCATGTGCCAAGCTCTGTCCATGTTTAGCATGTCCCACAACAGTCTCAGACAGTGCAATGTACTGATCTGTTAGGTTTTAAATCATGGAGGATAGAACAGCATACTCAAAGCATTACTTAGTGTAGCCCAGCTTAATGTTTCTTTTCTTTACGCAGAAAAGTATCCAGCGCAATGGTATTATTTTTGTTGTCCACACCATTTAGGAATACGAACTTTACATTTTTACTAATGACATATGTAGCCTAGGAGTACAATGTCTTGATTTTGTTATTTTTAATAGAATGACAGTACTATACTTCCTGTCTCTAGCCCTATAAGAGAAACCTGGCATGCAGCTTGTGTTTATTTGATTTCAAATTGTGCTTATTTATTCTGCCTTATTCATTATGCTTTATTCAACATGGAAAATATGACACAGAAGAAGAATAAATACTAAAATAGAGATCTTTACATTGCATATTGTTAGAATTACTTATACTACTTTGTGAACACATTAAGGAGAGATGTGTTTGTGTACCTCACATTTAACAGAGAGTATTAAAATCAATAAAAAAAGTATTTGAATTGATCACTACCATTCAGAATTATTATTAAGCTATTATAAGATGCTGTCTTCATATTCAAATGGCATTCACAGTGTACTAATTACATTACACTCTTTATGATTTTTGACATTCAAATAAACATTTTTTCTGCCAAGGCATTAACACTGTTTAAAATCTATAGACTTCTGTTTGTTTTAATGTATTAATTCTATACTTCATTACAGTCAGGATTGCTTTAACTTACTAGTGTGATATTTGGAGTTGTGATAAGAGGAATATGCTTTATGTAGTCAATAATGAAGAAATAAAGACATAAAATATATTTTATTTCTGAATTTAAGGAATCTTGTTTTACATTACTAATAAGCTGCTTTAATTTTCAGTCACAATAGTGGTATTCTGTGTATGTAATTCAAAGATCTGAGTTGCGTAATTGTAATCTCAAACTGCAGCCAATGAACAAAAACTGTTTTACTAATATTCTACAATGTAAGAAGTAAAACAAGAGTAATGCACTCATTAAAACATTATCGACATGTTCAATAATACCAGGGATATTTGATGGTTTTCATCTGAGTCTACCCTTGTCAGGTCATTGCTGAGTGTAGTGGCTAATGAATCACACATTGTGTGTTGCATTTACAAATTACATATGCCTGATAGCCCTTATTGTACTGTGTGTTTCATATGGTTTGTATTACTACCTTT
The DNA here is from genome assembly GCF_019279795.1 of Protopterus annectens. Taxonomy (NCBI): domain Eukaryota; kingdom Metazoa; phylum Chordata; order Ceratodontiformes; family Protopteridae; genus Protopterus; species Protopterus annectens. Next base: position 688,721,599 of record NC_056737.1, on the reverse strand, counting down.
GATCTGCTTATGATATAATTATCTTACTCGACTTTCCCTGCTGAAAAGCTACGATAGACTGAAGATTTATGCTTATAAAAATAAGTTATTTATATCTTCCTTTTGGCAATTTATTTATTTACATAATTTAAATATTGTAAAGTAAAGCTTTGCTTTACAGTTTGGTTCTCAGCTGGTATGCCTTCTAAGTGTAGTCTGCATGTCCGCTCTGTGTCTTTGTGGGTGCTTGATGGGTGCTGTTAAGCTAAGCTGATGATTGCCCAAACTGCCTGTATATGTATATGTTGTGGGTTTGTGTGTTTGTGTGTGGTGTGTGTGTGTGTGTGTGTGTGTGTGTGTGTGTGTGTGTGTGTGTGTGTGTATTCAGTGATAGAATGCCATTCTGTCTAGAGGTAGTTATTCTGCTTTGCAAACACTGAGTGTCACCAGAATAAGTTCTGCCTTCCCCATAGTGCTGCAATTGATTAAGCAGGTAATTTATAAATTAATGAATAAATTATCATTTGCTTTCTATAGATGCTGTGGAAAAGGAGACAACAGGTCTAAAGAAACTATTGATATAGCAATTCTATAGCTTCTTCTGGATCTGATGATATCTAAGTTATTCATAATTGGGAGGGGTTATTAAATGTTTCCCTCTATATCGGCATTATGGGTGGCAAAATCCCACCTACACAAACTAAATGTATCAAAGTTTAGTATACAATTTTTGGCTCAGTCATAGAGAGAAATAAAGGATAAAAACAACTGCCTAGTCCAGGGGTATTCATTGGTGCCAGAACTGGAAATAAAGGCAGTGAAAAAGTCTCAGGTTAGGTCAGCCTCAGGGAGAGGGTAACTCTAATGTGGTAGAAGAAATTAGTAGTCCACAAAAAACATAAAAAAAAAAAACTATCAGGCCAAGCAAGAGGCATAGAGACGATGTAGTGGAATGTTTAGATAAGGAAGAAATTATGTATAGTTACTATTATGCCAGAAACCTAGAATTCCATTCAGAGGATATATATAGGAAGTGTAAGAGAGAAATCAGAGGAAAGAAAAATACTTGCTCAAGAAAAACTGCCAAAATCTGCATATAAAAATTTTAATCCCTTAATGCAACAGATCAAGGAAAAATATTATGCAGATAAAGAAACATGGGCATAGGAAAGAAAAAAAAGAGATCTGATATGGAGCAATTTTTGTGCAAAAAAAAAAAGCAAAACTAATCAATACAAAATTAGCATCTCCAAGGATATCTGAAGAGATATACATGTATAAATAGATAATTTGGAAAATTTCACAATAAAAAATAAGATCACAAAGAGGGAATGTAAATAAAAGGTGGGGGAAGAGAATTAGTGAGTCAGAAATTAAACAAATTAAAATGAAAGTGATAGACCATATGCAAAGTGAAGGGTTTAGTGATGAAACTCCAATACAGGCAATGTTGCAACATAACAGACCAGTGAGTCTTCAGATACAGGAGTGACAGGAAGAGCTGGATCATCTGAAAAGGGTATACTATATGGCAATGTTCTGGAGCCGTCTGTTGGAGACTTGCATAAAAGTCCAGTTGAAGTTAAAGTGCATGGGAATGAGCAATAAACAGTCTCAACTCTGACACAGGTAATGCTGCAGCATGATGGCCCACTAGGTCCCTATATGGAGGAATTTCAGATGAAATAGGATGCATCAGAAAAGGACATTTCATAGTACAATATTCTGGAACCTTCTGTAGAAGACTCACAGGAAACAGAAACAGATACCAAAGAAGATACTCTTAGTCCCACAGAAGAAGACCTGTTTGATTTATTAGAGATGTTTAGACATAAACAGAAGAAGCAGATTACAAAAAGTAAATAGGACCAAAAATTATAAAAGACTGGTAAGAAATTATGAACACAGTAATCGGGGCTATTAAGACACATTAATGTACTATTAACAGCAATAAATAGGATATATTATGGTGCTTTTTTTTCCCAAAAACTCTTTATTCAGTTTTTCAATAATAACAGTAATACAACATATCAAAAACATAAGTTGACAATACATATATTAACAAAAAAAAAACAACCATAAAAGCTAAATACTAAATATATATACTATGTACACTAGAAGTCACTACATCAGCAAACAGAGGAGAGAAATACTTCTTAACATCATTTGAAAGATGAGAGATAGTATAAGGGGCATAGTTTATAAAGAGATAGAGGTTGAAGTTCAATCACTTGTTATAGATAGGTATACTAGGGAAAGTATTTAGGTGTATAGACAGGAAAGGAGATAAGCTGCTTATAATGCAAGCTTTGTTTAATATAAGTTTGTCTTAGCAGGTCAGTGTAAGGTCTATATTTAATTCTTGAGAATTACATCTAGTAGATAACCACAATATTTCTGATTGAATGTTTTTGTTTTGTTTTTGTATAAACTAATTTGTGAGATGGGATATATGTAATAGCTAGTTTGCTAAAGTCTTCCCATGTGATTGGAGATGTGACAGTCCAATTTTTTGTGATGTAGAATTTAATAAGGGCACATATCGTGATAAGCACATTTTTTTTTTATTTTTGGAAGTTGAGTCATGTTAATATGCAATATAGCTGTCTCCCATGACAGGGTAGTTTTTTTTTTCATATCCCATCTTCTCTAACCTTGCTCTTAAACAGCACCATAGGTTGTGTACCTTGCTACAATTCCACATGACATGGAGAATATCAACTGTTTGGTGTAGGCATATGGGCAAAAATTTGGGATTGAATTTATTTAGCTTTGATGGGGTATAATATACGTTATTATTTATCATAATTTGTATGTATAACAGCCTCTTAAAGGGAATAAACTTGACCGTATTTTCAATGGCCAGTCTTTTGCTTTCTTCAGTAAGTAATTGGTTTTTCTCTTGCCAATACGTTGAGAATAATAGAGAATTCTGATATTTATGCTCGTTACAAGTTTATACGCCCTGTTTTCCCTTTAGTCGCAAGATTTTTTAGTATTAGTTTTACTAAGTTAATGTCCTGCAGATCGACATTAGTTTGTGAAAATTTAGCATTTATAAGATGATGGATTTGGCTAAGAATGATAGAGGATATATTATGGTGCTGCTAAAATAATAAAGGGATAAAGTGCTACCACAGAAGTGTAAACTAACAAAGGAAAGGAAAGGAAGTAAAACAAGCAGAATGACACCATGGGAACAAAGAATAGAGAAAAAATGTAAAGGAACTAAGAGAAGTGTCACTGTTAGAAGAACACAGAAATGGAACAGATCATCCAAAATCCATAGTGTCAAAACTGACAAGGATTTATTATTCAGTATATGCAATAATAATCTAAACATATTAACACAAACAAAAAAAACATAGAAGGTATGCAGGTAAAAGTAAAGGAAATATGCAAAATAAGGAATTCATTGATGACCCCAAAAATTTACGGAGAACTTGGAAAAAGTAATAGAAAACCCACCAAAAAAGAAGCAGTAGATGAAGGCAGTGTTGAACATAAAGAGGCTGAATGCATAGAAGAATTAAACAAAACAGTAAAGAGCTCTAATATAGGGAATATGAAAGAGATACAATTAAGAAAAACTCCTAACTGGAAAACTCTGGGCCCAGATGCAGTACCTAATTCTGGCTAAAGGTATTAAAATCTGTACACAGAGGGGTTTAGTCATGAGTAATAATTAACTTATATGCACATCCCAAACAGTCACCAGCCTAATTGTTAATAGAGAAAATGATACTCCTCCTTAAGAGTGAATAAGAAGCCATCCTAAGAATTACAGCCCAATAACTTGCTTTCCAACAATAAATATATTACATACTGGAATTGATACAGACAGAGCTTATAGCCATTTAGCAAATATTCAGTCATGGAAATTGAGCAAAATGGTAATAAAATAAAATAGAAAGGAGCAAAGGATCATCTATTTTTAAACAACCCCACAACAGAGCCTGTAACAAGGGGAACATCTAAGCAAGACATGGATAGACTGCAAAAAAGGCATTTGACAGCATTTCACATTTATGAATAATGGAATGCATACAGGTGCATAAGATACATTCTACATTGATCAATTACATTGCAGTGACTACAAAACAGTGGCAAATCACATTGCAGCTAAGTTATGACAGACAGCAAATTACTATCCCATGGATAGAAATTCAAAATTAACTATTCCAGGATGCTTTTTTGTCAACACTGCTGTTTTGTTTTGCCCTTAACACATTACGCTGTTTGCTTAATAAATTAGGCTATGGTTACATTTTGACTCTCAGAATCCAAACTGTTTTAAAGTCATTTCATCTATTTTTTTGAGAATGATTTAAAACTATATAGCTCATCAAATGAGGATCTGAAAGCACAACTGCAAATGGTTTAAATTTTCCAAGATGGTTGAGTATGATGTTTGGTCTTGCTTCTTCTTGGTCTTTCAGCTTTTCCCGGTTAGGGGTCGCTACAGCAGAATTCCGGTCTGCTAATAATTGGCAGTGGATTTTTATGGTGTCAAGTTGCCAGCCCGGTACCCAACCTTCAAAGAAGGCACACCCATTCATGCATGCACCTACCTGCATGTCTTTCAAACATCACTCAACCACAGGGAGGACATGCAGACTCCACACAGAAAGCGTTCCAGCCGAGAATCGAACAGGAGAACCTCTTGCTGTGAGGTGACAATGCTAACCGCTTCACCACTGCGGCCTACGATGTTTGGTCTTGCTGAATGTACATTTATAAATGGAAACATGCAGCAGTAAGAAAATACCAACATGGGGCAGGAGTGTAATACAAAGGAACATGAGCAGGATGAATTCTATAAACATTTGAGAATAGATGAAGGTTCAGTAATAAAACATGAACAGATGAGAGCAAAGTGTGTTAAGTAATATTTCTGACGACTAAAGCTAGTATTGCAATCAGCCTTGACATCTGTGAAGAAAGTCCAAGCTATAAATCAGTTAGTTTTCTCTTCCTTTTCTAACTTACAACATTACTGTGATTGACTGACCCTCAAAAGTATTGAATACGTTAGACAAGAAAACTAGAAAAATGTTTCATGCTTAAGAAATGATATATAAAAGTCAGTGCATACCAAGATTATAATATCATTTGTTCTGATGTAAGTTTGAGCCTTCTCAATTTGACTACATGTATAGATCTGCACTTGTTGCACTGTATACATATTTGCTGACTTCATCTGTTCCAAACATAAAAAAAATTCTAAAGCATGAAGAGAAGAAGTCTCAGATGCCATCTTTGCTTATTTTAGCAAAAGCATTTCAGAAAAAAAGTGGGTATGGATATCAAATGCCTAACTACCTAGGACTAACTACCTTGATTATAGCAAGTTCAGATGCTCATAAGCCTAGTACTTATTATACAGCAGGAACTTCTTATTATAACATTTGTTAATGTCTGTTATGTACTTCACAGATAAAGATTCTAGTTGTCTACTGATGTACTATGTTCTTCATCTGTAAATATGTTGTAATTGCTATGTTAAATTGTTAATCGCTATGTAATCCAATGTAACTACTGTCTGTTTATTTTAACTGTGGAGCTTTTCTCCCCGGGCCTCCACTGAAAATGGACCTACGTCCAGTCAGACACTACCAGACAACAAATGTAAATAAATAAATAAATAAATAAATAAAATAAAATACATACAATGAGAAGTAGTCAATAAATAGACTGATACACTGAAAGTGCTAAAAAAACAAAACAAAAAAAAAAAAAAAACAGAAAGAAAGAATGTAATGAAAAGGACCAGAAGAGAAAGAATGAAAACTGGAAAGTTCACAAATATGTTGTTGTCTTTCAGCTTTTCCTGGTTAGCGGTCACCGCAGCAAAACTCCGGTCCACTAATGATTGGCAGTAGATTTTTACGAACGCTGAGGTGCCAGCTCGATGTGCAACCTTCAATGAAGGCACACCCATTTACACATGTCTTTCGAACGTCCACCCAACCGCGGGGAGGACATGCAGACTCCACACAGAAGGCACTCCCTGCACTCCTGCCAAGAATTGAATGGGAGAACCTCTTGCTGTGAGGCAACAATGCTACCGCTGCACCACCACGGATGTATGGAAAGTTCACAGATATAGTGGCAAGTAAAAAACTTCTGTGCCGATCCCGTTTTAAACACAGTTTAATGCTGGAATGGTTAAGCAGATGTGAATTAAAACCAAAAGATGAAAAACTAATAATGACAACCCAAGACAGTGGGCTATATACACCCTGGTTTAGTAAGTCCATTGAAAAAGTGGGAGAAGAGACAAATGCAGGCTCTGTAAAACAGAAGTGGAAACAGTTACATATTTCATTGCTGGGTGTGATACACTCATGGCTGAGGGTTTGTATACTGAATGGTACGATTACATGCTGAGACTGTTGTATTGGGATTGTACAAACACTACAATATAGAAGTAGATGATAAACATTGGAAACGTGAACCATAAAACATTATCAACAATTATGAAGATTATGTTGCATGGGACCATCCATTACCAACAGTCCAAAAAAATAGTTCTAAGAAAAATAGATATAAGACTCAAAGAAAAAAGACAAAAACTGCATTTATCATTGAAATTTCTGCATCTAATAGTTATAGTGTCTTAAGTATTGAGAGACGCAGAGTCAAGGACGTGGAAACAAAAATGAGAATACCATGGAAGAGGGATACCCAGACAGGTCCAGTAGTAGAAAGAGCAAAAGGATTAGCAAAAAAAAAAAAAAAAAGAATTTACAGTCATACTTAGATATGTTACTAATACATGTAACTCCATATGAACTGCAGAAGGAGGTACTTTTTTTGGCACATAGTAGCTGTTGAGAAAAATACTCTTGGCTAACATCAAACACTGAAGAAATATTAATTTCATGAACTTTAATTATACTCTGACTTAGGAGCAGACTTCATAACCATCAAGGTATGTAAAAAATTTAAAATTACACAACAAAATACTGGATAACAAATTTATTTGAGTGTTTCCATCCCTCCTGTTGAAGGGACTTCCTCAGAAATTAAAACAAACTAACCTAGCCATTAAATCCCATTAAATATGAATCACTAGGAACTGATATCACTCTGACAGCCATTTGAAATACTATTTACATGATTCTTGTTGCATCCTTAAAACTTAACTAATACACACAGCTTCATTTAAATCAGAGGATTCAGACTGTTCAGTAATATTACGTGTTAACTGCTACACAAGCTCATAATACTCAAGGTAATTCTACCAGCTCTCTAAGCATTTGGAGAAATTAAACTGAGGAATAAAGCCCAGGCTGTGATTTAGATTACCTCAAATTGATTAGTGACATGAATATTGGACATGAAGGCAAATGGAAATGAGTGGCTAATGCCATTATCCACCATGTGGGGAGTGAGGTATTCTGTTCCACTGCAATGCTGGTACCTGTTCTAAGAGAGAGAGAGGTGTATAACTTGGAGTTTAGAAGCTGGGCCTGTCTGCTTGGATCTGTCAATATACATCTGAGCTGTATCATTCACAGAATAAGTCTGTATGGAAACACACAGCAGCCTAGATGAAGGTATTTCAATCACTTGCATTTTAAGTCTAAAGGTTGCACACTGAAGGAGGGTAGTGGTTAAGTTCATAAAGTGAAAAAAAATCCCTTATGGCTGCCTGGATGATTGTTGTACTGCAACTCTTGTGGAAGTGATGAAGAATGAAAGGATATATTTACAACAATGGCTAGATGGTTGGCAGTCACTGGAATGGAAGTAAAAGCTTAATATTTTAAATTGACTAGCCTTAAGTAATTGATCACTGTTAGATCCAGCTATAGTCTCTGGTGAATTGTCTACATTATCTACCTACATATTTCAGCAACAACAGAAGAACACATGAAAAAAATATGCATTAACTCTGCAATTATTAAGTTGTCTAGTTCCTTTAGAATTTGAACAGTGAAAGAAGGTGTATAGGTTCATAGGTTCATGTGTATGTGAAATCTGAGAAAGTGTGCAGTACAGTAGATGTAAATTACTTTACAGTTTTATGGAATAGTGACATATGCTTTTTTCTGCAACCATTCATGTAAATAAGGATACTTTTTTTCTTAGGTCAATCATTTTTCAAGCTGGATACTACCTTATCACATACCAACTGATCAAGGTACAATTTTCACTATCTTGATATCAAATTATTCTGGCATCACTTTCTAGGGCATTCAAAGATTATGAGAAATGGGTGTGTCTCATTAAGAGGTTCCTATAGCAAATGGACAAAATGCTGGATAGATGACAGTGTTGTTACAGTACCATCCTTTTGTCAAGGTCAGTCAGGGAGAGGCTGCATCCTTCAGGATGGTTATGTGGCTAGAAAGCAAAAAGTATAAGGGGATGTTGAAAAGTCTCAGGATATTTTCATATGAACATGAGCAAGAAGGGGGCATGACATCAACTCATAAATGAGCTAAAAGGCATACGTTAATGAATTTGAAAAAAAAGAAGCTGTAGAGGGCATGTCATCAGACTGAAGACATAAATGTTATGCCAGACAGGAGGAAATATTCATTCATTAGTTCATTCATTTATTGCCCCTGTAATAATTAAATCCATTGAGTCTTTCACTACATTTTGACTAGAACTAAAAACACCAGTTTGGACTTTCCCAATGCAAATGCTTCCTGAAAAATGATATGAAATAGTGTTAGTGTATAACAACTTAGTCTTCACACGCAAACATTAAAAGTCCACCTGGTCAATCAGACCAACAATAAAGTTCTCAAAATTACTATTTTGACTCAGAGGCTTGCCATAACTTTTTATTTTTTTAATTACCTTCACTACCTTTATTCCAATTAATTTACTCACCTTAATTAGTTTCAGTTCTCCATCTCTATTTCCCCATTCAATTCAATTTTTCCTTCCCCTGAGCCATGCCATTGTATAGATGGATAAAACCCTAACTATGGTCAAGGCAATCTGGGTCAGATAATGGCTTGGATATCTAAGGTGCATCAGGGGAAGGACGGGTGGACCTATCTTGGGAGGGAGGTCACTGGCCTTCAGACTCCTTGCAATAGATTCCTGGTAAAGGCTGGTGACATGTAAGGGGTATATCCTAAGTGGGGAAATTGACTGAACAACCATGGAGGTGTGATGATACATCACGCCCCCTAGTGTACGTCTACGCACTTGAAAGTTGTAGACATTAACAGGAAGAAATGGGTTAGGGCATAAAGCAAAAATACCCCCAACACTAGTATGGTACTAGTATACCAGGATACCTTACCCTCCTCAGTGACCTGAACATAGGTCAGAGTGATTCCTGGTATGTATTGGAATGCCCTGTAGACACAGTGAATGAGGAAGGAACACTAGTATTAACTGTTGGTCAGCTGCAGGGATAAAAAGTATTAAAAATAAGACTTTTCCTCCTCCCCTCGTATTCCCATTATCCGCCTGCTTCATTCATATTATCACTTACGACTACTTCCTTCATTGTGTATATTGCAGATAGTATAATGTGAATGCAGACTACCTTCATATATTATTTTACAGTATTTGTGATATCTATTCTTTGATGATTTCCAAATTCACAACATTTGGAGAAAAATTGCCATGTTTTATAAATTAGTAGTGTGTCTCAGACTTGACCTTTTACAAGCCTGGGTTGAACCTGGAAAAGGTCTACCTGGATCAATGCTTTATTTCATTTAACAAAAAAACAAACAAACAAATACATAAATAACTAAGTTTAACACAGTAAATGTGCTGGGCACGGAAGAGCAGAGCTCATGGGTATCAGATGTGATGACTGAGAAGTCAAAGAAATACAGACACTGGATAGAATAGCATGAAGGTGCATCTGTCAGAGCACAGGGAAGGGTGGGTGGTGGAGAAGTTGTTGTAGCCAAATATTTAAATAATGGCAGAGACCAAGTTGGCAGGAGAGAAAGACTGAGATGCAGGCATGGAATGGAGGGCATAGTGGGGATAGCTGCAAAATAAGTCTTATGCAGAGGTGATGCCATAGGAGGTGGTTATATCTAGTGGATTAAGGGGAGTAGTGGTGAGTCCATAATATTAAGGAACACAATACAATGAATTCTGGGGCTTAAATATGGGTTTGGAAAATATTATGCAAATATTATGCAAATGAAGGGTATAAGAGTGGCATGAAGAAAGGAAATTGAGGGGCGTGTTAAGTATCATGAGACACAAAATGGCACCTAGAGGAAATCAGATATAATATAGAGTATAAGTCACTTGCTAACAAAAGAAACTAGATAAGCTAGCAATGAAGAGATACACAACGTTAAGTGAATTGAATATTTGACAGCATTAGTTCTAAAGAAAGTGCTTCTAGCCTTATGAATGATTGCAGAATAAGAATTTCTCAAGAAGATATTCATGTCAGAAAAAGGAGAAAGTCACTAAGAAAGCAAAGAGCTGAGGGGCCTATATGGGGAATTATGATAATCAAAGGCATTTTGAGAAATGCTATCAGTGTCACACAGTGGTGGGGAAAGAAAAACAATCCAAGAAGCAGAAGTGGCTGAGAGAATGGTATAGGAAATAATGGTCTGAATGTGTTGGGACCTGAAGAAACACAGAAGATAATCAGTTAAGGGACATCATTGTCTAACAAAAATTCAGTAATAGTGCAACACAGGTATCGAAAAGAGTGTTAAAGAACTATATCAGAATCAACAGTGTTTCAAAATTAAACTAAGATAGGCATCAAAGAGAGCATGAAGTGAAATGTCAGGAAAAGGTAATGGTGGGGGTCATCAGCACATGAAGAAGGTGGGCTGGTATGCATTGTAATGCCAGAAGGCTTAGGAATAGGATGACCACACAGTGCTTCTGGACAAAGGCTTTTATAATACAGACATAAAGAAATAAGTGCCACAATATATTCTCAATTTAATTATTCTAGGAAGGTCTAAGACAGTTTAGCAGTGTTCAATTTATTGCATCACATTTCAGAGAACACAGTTCTTCAGAACTACATTGGTTTAAAAAACTTGCGCAGTAGCTAAACCTAAACCTAAACCTAAACCTAAACCTAGAAATAGCTAAAGCTAAGCCTCTTCTTCAACATCAACAGAACGATTTGGAGGGACAGGTATATTTTACAGAGGATACTGCTGCTGTGGGACAGGCTCCCCATCCACATAAAACAAAGTTCATACCTGTCCATTTTCAAGCACTACTTAGATCTATGTATGGGAAACAGAAAATTAACCCAGGACTACCCCACGTACAGATGCAGTCATGCATGGGCCCCCCTAATTATCTATGGTATGACCAAGTTATTCTTATTAGGGGTAATATTTAATAATGGGCCTTGAGATGGATAAGAAAAATCTATAATCAAATAAGACAGGTTATTTCAAGCACAAAAATTTGGCTAGGCTTAAAATGGTCTTAACAGGCAGCTAGCCTAGTTCTTAACCATAAATCTATGAACATAATAGCCTGTATAAAATCTGCTTTTGTCTTTAATAATGTGACATGTAAAATGGCTGTACCAAACTAAAGCAACTGTGGGAACTAAAATGAAATGTTTTATAAGATGTGGATGTCTTTCCAGTGAAACATGCAGTACAGCTGCAAAGAAATTGGTAGAGTAAACAAAAGCTGAATATGAATCTATAGTTCCCTTTTTTCATTAGAGACATAACAAACCTGCTTCTTTTCTGCCTAAAGCTACATTACCATAAACGGATTGCAGTATCCTGCAGTGGTATGTGACTGTGCAAATAGGAAGTCCTCAATTAAAAGCAAAAAAAAAAAAAAACAAGAAATGCAGAATGTGGGACTCAGGTTCAGAGCAAATGTTGAGAACAGCAGTTTGACTTTGTCTACTGAAGTGAACAGAGGAATTTTGGGACTGAGAACTCGTATCAAGGATTTAGCAGTATCTCTAGCTGAGGAGAAAAAAAATAAAGGCACACTGAGTGCCATGACTGACAACTGCAATTGTAATATTGGTATTCATTTATAAAATCATGACTCCACTCACACATCATTGGCAGCAACCGATTTTGCTCTGCAACAGCTTGGGCTAGGGACAACTGCCCTCATTGTCCAATGCTAGTTACAGGTTCGCTAGGATTCATTGACTGTCAGTTTCCCAAAACTGCTAAATGCTTTTAAAAGTCAGAGATGAATATGATACAGTAAATATTAAGTTGTAAGTAATAGGATTAAAATAGTTGCATTTTTCAGAATGTCACCTGTCTGCCTAAATTCTTCACATTTTTCTCTGCGAAGGTACTAAGTTGTTACATATTTAATTGTGCACAGCACATTCTTACATTTATTTATTTGAAGTGAAGCACTTCAATATTCAATGTTACCACATTTTGCTGTGGATTTATTTAACATATACAGGTAAAATCTGAGCTTGGTGACTTAGTAATTGTGGGCATCCATCCTATAAAAAGTGTCTGTTTCACCCATATATACTATAGAGTATATTACAGTTGGTTTATTTTAAATATGGACATCAGTTGTGTTCTATATGTAGCAGATTTACTTATATTGTGACAGCCTTTTACCATAAAGACAGGAAAAAGGGCACTGATATTAGATTAAGTTGGATATTATCATCCCCTCTTAGGAAACAATGAAGTAAGTGTGTGTGTGTGTGTGTGTGTGTGTGTGTCTGTCTGCAAAGTTATCTTGGCTAAGTTGCAGATATTGTTACAAAGAAAGCAGTGGAGGATGTTAGGCTGAGAAAAATGTGAATGAAATCCTCGGAAGACAGTGATTGCAAGCTAGCTTTTCAGCTGTTCACTGTATAGCTTATTTGGCTGTAGTTAGTGCTGGTCATAACCAAGTTCAGTAGATTATATTCGCCATAATCTGTTATGACCATTCATCACTCACCTATTAATCTGGTAGTCAGCGGTGTTGATCCTGAGGCAATACCCACTGTCCCTCATATATTAGTTGTTGCTAATGGTGTAGCTTTTAAAACTCCATGCCATGGTAACTACCAAAACCAGGAGAATAAGTATAGAACTATGTTTTACAGGGACATTTCCCCAGACCCAGCATCCATCCATCCATCCATCCATCCATCCATCCATCCATCCATCCATGTCTGAACCCACTTTACCCATTTCAGTACTGCTGCCTGTCTGGACGTTTGTCAATGCTCTGTAAATAACAGATGCTGCTTTGTCTATCTAGGCATTAACATATGCAAAATTATATAAATCATACACTAACATCTGTCTTTTTTCTACCAATATATTATAAATGTTTTACATTGTTTGCATTACGTTTTACTAATCATTTAAAAGTGTATTTAACTTTGTGGAGTTTTAAATGAAACAAGATCTTTCTGTACACATTTAAATGATATTTCATTAAGTGCATTTTTTTAAATCTTTTGCATCATAAGCAATGCTTGAACTATCCATATATCTGTCTGTTTCACTGCTCTTCCAAATCTAGAGAATTGGATTGAGCTTTTTTTCCATGGACATCTGATCTGTCTTTTGGGATGGATTTTGCTTTCCTACATTTCTTCCAGCAAGGCCTTGTAGTAGTACTGGCTGTGATAGCTCCTGCTGTTTGTTTTTCATGAACTTCAATATACATGTCTTATACAAATACCTTTGATTCAAAAGTGCTTACCCTACCTTCAGGTCTTGTGAACTCAGATCTGGTTATATTAAGTAAAGGGATACATGGGGTGAATCCATTTGCAGGAGAATGTAGGTAGAAGGGGCATTTATGAAGCTGCAATTTCAGACCCACTTCTAAGTAGTTTCGAACAGAGAGGATTTCAGTGAACCAGGACCTGATTAGATGCATTTATTTGTCATGACATATTAGCTAGGTGGAAAGGAATGATGGTGACTGAGGAAGAAGATCTGAGGAAGTTTATCACACATGGCTCATTTATCAATATCAGAGTGCGAAGGCTGATATGGTACACAAAGAGTGCTGATAAATAACATTAATGAGACAGACTTCGGAAGAATCTTTCTCTGCTGGGCCCTAGTGAGCCTACACCCTATTAACTGCATGCAGTTGTGCAGGTCTCGGAAGGCTACTTGAGGGAATCCATAGAAAAGCCACCAGCGGGGTATATGGGATGGAAGGAAAGGGGTAGAACCAGAGATTAGAGAGACAGATGTCTTCTAACTAAAGATGAGAAGAGCCAGAGAGGAGGGAACATGATATATATAAACTAAACCATTCTAGTGAGTTGAGAGGGGGTCACATTGAAGTACTACAGGAAGGGGAGTCAAAGACAGGATATACAGCTAATGAAAGAAACCACAATAATGGAAAATATGGACATTGAAAATTATTTTTAGGGAACAATACCCACCTCCTGCATTTCTTAGTATAGTAACCTGAGATTGTACTAACTCGGGGGTTGGAAGAATTTTGCTTGCACCCATAGTTTCATGATCTCACTATACTGATTGCATTTTTTGATGAAATTTGGAAGTGAATGCAAACAGTGTAATTATCTCCTTTTTCTCTAACAGGGTGCAGTGTTTATCAATTATGCTTGGAAGATCTGCTATTTAGTGAATTGTAACTCCAGGATTACTATTTGTGTGCTCCTATCTCCACAAAATCAAACCTACCAGAATGATTTTACAAGCATCAGCTGTACAGTGAGATCACAGTTGGGTGAGCTGTTTGTTTCATTGTAACTATTTCGTTTTTTTTTTTGGTTACGTGACCATGGATATAGTATATATAAGTGAGCCTGGGGGAATGAAGTGCCCACATGGAAAATGAAAATGCTTTAACAGGGATGTTTTCTACATTTTCAATATATGTATATTTTGATGAATTTGGCTTGTCCAGTTTTTTTTTTTTTTTGGATGGGTATTGTTAAAAGAGTTATAGTGGATCCCTAGAGAATAGGCATCATTCACTGTGAAACTATATTGTTGCAAAGAGAGACAACATTTGGACTTCTTAAATAGACTTCCAGAATGGATGGAGAACAAGGAATTCACAAAATGTTCAAGAAGGGACAAAACAGGAAGAAAAACTGTGAAGGGAAAGGAGTGATGAGGGGGAGTTAAAACACTGTGTCTACTTAAAGTATAAAATAGGTTTATTGTGTACATCTGTTATTAAACAAAGGCAATGCAGTCTATGCTTATTTTAAGTAGTCCACTATGAAGCAGGTATACACTGAATATTTGTATCAGTCTTTTACATCATGAAACAACAAAACCTGCTGGAAAATATAATTTCCATTGTTTGCTTGAAGTTCATCTCTACCCTATTCTTCACTACTCATAAACTGTTGTATTATTCAAAAACTATATAATTCTATTTCATCTTCTTTTCTCTTTTGTGTCATACATACATCTTAAGTTTCCCAGTTTAGCAGCTATGCAACACACAGCACACACACACACACACACACACACACACACACACACACACACACACACACACACACACACACACACACACACACACACACATATGCATATCCACCACATCATTGCAAGTCTGACGTCTGCTCCATCTTACATACTCTTGCTCCAAGACTTTAAAATGACAAGAGTGAGGTTTGCATGTATACTTAGATGGAGTATGCCCTGTCACATCCTATCAAGGTTTATTGCCTTGAATGGATATAACACGTTAGTTAACAAGTAAATCTTTCTATCTTGTGCAATGCTGTCAGCAGCAGTTCAGGATGTTTCTAATACCACTAATGCAGACAGTACCACAGAGAGCACGTGCTGCTATGGAAATGCAAGTACATTTGCAAGATAGGGCATGCAGAACTACAAAACGTGTAACATTCAGACCAATGGTGCAGGTATCATCTTCTGGATAAAGGGGGCATGTTTTGATTAAGGATGTAGAGTAACATAGTCTGTGCATTCTGAAGTATTTCAGAGCAGTTAGACATTAGCCATGTGAAGAATTCTGTCATGAGGATGCAATGCTTTGTAAATTGTGGGCTCTGCAGCCTGTGTGCTTGCTACTTAAAGACATTGTTAGCACTGAGGAGGAAGCTTAAAAGAATGTGTCAATACTGCTCAGTGTATCACACTGTATGCTGCATGGTTATATAGCACATATTCTGTTGTCACTATCAGACCATGCTTATATATCACTCAGAATGCACATTGTGTGTGTGTGTGTGTGTGTGTGTGTGTGTGTGTGTGTGTGTGTGTGTGTGTGTGTGTGTGTGTGGGTGTGTGTGTGTTTGTGTTGTTATGTGCAGCACAACACAGTTCCAAGGAGTATAGTTCCATATATAGCAGTGTATGTACAGTGTTTATCTTAATTTGAGCAGAAGTGTAAGGGCACTTTTATTTATTTATTTATTTATTTTATTTATTTGCAGGAACTCCCTATCAGCCTTAACAGATGCTTATTCAGTAATCCCAGGGTTGCAGGGTAGTGCATGCCATCCTCTAAGGTGCAGTGTGCAAAGACTGCTAAGTGGTAGGCTGTGTATCATCTAGATCACTGTTGTACTATATTCCATTAATGTCAACATTTAAGGGAAAAGTATAGTCTATACAGAGACATAAGAAGTGCATACAAACTGCCACTGTTGTGTAGTTTCACTGCTTGTCACTCAGTTTGGCTTTATATACTTCAGTAATTATAACTTTATTTATCACTGTACTGCTTTGTGTTATTTTTGCCCATAGAAGCTCAGATCACAGAGAAGACATATGTCCATTTACCTTGGGGGTGCCTTGTGAGAAGTGCTACTATAGGACAGAGTAAGGCTACAACTGCATGCCATTTTGTCCCTGTATTTGTGACATAAGACTTTTTATCCAGAATACTCGGTGTTAAGTCTCACACACTAAAGTGGCTGGAGTTCACCAGGGTGTATCTTATCTCCTCTGTTTAGGATTATTAGGGTGCAGCCAATGTTAGAAGAGTATCTAGCTTGATAGATATCAGGGCTGCTATTTTTGGATAATGTTGTCCTCTTGGCCTCAGATGACTGTGATCTTCAATATAGACTGATGTGGTTCACTGCTGAGTATAATGTAGCTAGGGTATCAAGACTCTCCAAATCTGAGGTCATTGCTCCTTCTCAGAGAAGAGTGAATTGCTCTCTATAGTTGAAAATGGAGTGGATACCCTGATACCCTGACTGTTGGATCCTCAGCATCTTGGTATCTATTTTGTTAACTGAGAGTAAAGGGGAATAGGAGCATTACTAGTAGACAGACAGAATGGCAGCAGTACTGCAGGCATTGTATTGTGGTGATAAAAGCAAAGTTGAGTTAAAGGACAAATGTTTTCATTTACTGGTCAGTCTGCATCCCCATCCTTTCCTATAGGTTTGAACTGTGGGTAATGACCAAAAGGTTGATGGTTCATTTTTATGTGGTGGACATAAGGCTCCTTCATAGATTTGCAACACTTAATCCCTGTGAAACAGTAAACAACTTGGAAACCTAGGAGAATGAGAGAGAATAGCCACTGTATGAATGGGTCCAATTAAATGGTTTGGGCACCTAGTGAGGATACTTTTTTTGGCAACACCCACAGGAGGTGCACCAGATTTGATATACCGATAGGAGACTCCATGGCTGACTCTTTACCTGCTGGAGTAATCATATTTCTCAGCTTGCTTAGGAATGCCCGAGGGCAACCAAATGGCTATGCTAGGAACATTTGCTAAGGACAGAGTAGTTGTATCAGCCCTGCATAGTTTGCTTGGCAAATGGTAATATATGTTTAAATGAGTCACATAAATAGGTATGTTCCCTATAGTTACTTATGTTGCATTTTTACACTCATACTATGTATACAGAGAAACTGCACAAAACAATCAGAAAGAACTATAACACAGATTTAAGAGATTATTTGTAATGTTTTATTTCATACATACATTCATTTGTGTTTTGTTTTGTTCTGTGGTTAAAAAAAGACAGCATGTGTTGTGAAAGTAGCTTACTACTGAATAAAAGTTGTTGCCTCACAGCAAGTGGTTCTCTGGTTCGATCCTTGGCTGGGGTGCCTTCTGTGCGGAATCTGCATGTCCTCCCTGTGGTCCCGTGGCTTTCCTCTGTGTGCTCCGGTTTCCTCCCACATCCCAAAGATATGCTGTAGGTAGATTGGACACTCTAAATTGGCCCTAGTCGTGAGTGCGTGCATGTATGTGACTTCTGTGGAAGGTTGGGAGGTGGGCTGGCAACTCAACACCATAAAAACTCCACTGCCAATCATGAGTGGACAAGGTGGTGTGCTGTGGCAACCCCTAACCGGGAAAAGCCAAAAGAAGAAGAAGAAGATCATTAGTAATTGCAAATTTTGAGCTGAAAATGGAGCAAAGCCCAAAGTCGGTTAACTTTCTGTTAACATTCTTCATGCACATTTGATTTCTATTATGACTATTTTACATCTGTAAAAACATACATAAACACTTGTTATTTATAGTGAACTTTAGAGTGTCAAATTTGATGTCATATACAATATGCATGGTTCTTGTTAACGCTTTCTTAATCATACCGATGGTACTATGTTGCAGTCTATGTGTTCACTACTGAACTCATTCAAAGGTGTTTTATTTTCAGATTTATCTCAATCCAAATTTAGAACAGCTGGATCCCTACAATAGCAGACTCTTTTTACAGTTTTTATATTTCAATACAGAGAGGAAAAATAGAGGACCAAGCCCACTAATGTATCTTAAAAAAATGGGAAAAATAAATTAGGTCTTCCACATGATTTTACAGGGATGACTGAGGACACTGAAAATGCTTTGCCACTCTCTTCATAAATAATGCATGCAATATTTTGGGAAATTACAGTAAAATTCACGGGTTACATTTGTGGCAGAGTGTCTCATTGATTTTTTTTTAAGAAAGCAGCTTCACGTTGTTCTATAAAGACAAAGATGAAGTTAAACATGTGCATATATTTTTTTTCAGTCTACTTTAGTTCAAATGTTCTTTTTAAAAATGACATAAACAAAGTAATTGGGCATCAAAGGTACCTTCTGCACAAACATATTCTGTAATAAACATGCATCTAATTTCTTTACCATTTGTACTACCGGCTTTAATTTTTATATGGAGTTAAATCAAGCATAGCATTTTCAGAATCACCCTGAATTATTACATAAAATATACATCCTTTAATTG
This sequence comes from Protopterus annectens, assembly GCF_019279795.1. NCBI lineage: Eukaryota > Metazoa > Chordata > Ceratodontiformes > Protopteridae > Protopterus > Protopterus annectens. Next base: position 688,702,508 of record NC_056737.1, on the reverse strand, counting down.
TAAGGCAGAAAGCAAAGATGGCAGAGTGAAAATATTTCTCAAGCTTATCAGTTAGAAATTGCAAGTTAAACAACCAGCATGTGAAAAAAGCAAAATAATAAATTGCTTCTAAAGTTACAGTTAAAAAACATGATCTTTGAGGGACTAGAAAGATTATAGAAAGATTCTGCTTAGAATTTATTTTTATATTTTTAAATAATAAATTGCTTATCAAGGGAATGACTAAATGCAATTTAATGTTGTAAGAAAGGTTATTTTTATTTATTTATTTAAATGTATTTTCCGGGGTAGAACACAAATCAAACAATGACCAAATACAGGTTCAGCCTGGTTACGTCATAATGTAACAAAACAATATATAATCTACAAATAATGAAATTTTACATTTATGAGTAAGCTTTTAAATCTGACAGTGTATACATTGATAATCTCACAAAACAAATATCAGTCAACTTACATAAGTGGGACAGAAAAGGGATAATAGTGCTAAAATAGGAGGACAGAAGTGGTGGAGATATGGATAGCTAGTAGTAGCTAGGTTAGGAGGGCTAATACAGACCAGCAATATGAAAGAGAGGAAAAGATTATATGCAATGTGTTTACAACAGTAATGGTGTGGGAGGTTGAATCACAGTTTAGGATGAGTGACTTAATTAGATCAGGTATGTGGGAGATAAAGTTACTATGCAGATGGAGATATTGGTTTTAAGTGACATGTCCTTTAGAAGGACAATTGCATTCAAACTGTTTTAATAAGTATTGATTAAAGTGTGGTCTGAAAAAGGGTGGTAAAATCAGGAGTAAGTGACTGCCATAGTTTTGGCACCAGTACATAGAAGCAATGGCTAGCAAGAGTGAAGTCCTAGACAAGAGGTTTGTAGGAAAGGACTGGCTTTGGCTTGGCTTCTTAGGTTATAGATTTGAGTGGCAGCAAAAAGGTTTGGAAGAGAAAGAGGAGGGGCATATAGTTTGAGCACTTTGAAGAGTAAATGTTAATAAATCTTTACTGAATGCAAAGGGATGGATAATCTATTACTTGAAGATTATGGGATAAAGATATTTGTGTTGTGACAAAGTGAACATTGCATGAATATTGGATCCCCTAGAATGACATGTGAAAGACAGTAAGTTGTTGAAATCAATAATTTGTTGTTTATATTGTGGCATCATCCTCAACGATGGTAATGTGCTGCTCAATGCTAGGCTCATACCAGTCTGAGAAGCATAGTCTGAAAGTTCCATAATGTCTCTCTTAATATAGTCCAGGAAAGTACTTGTAAGGTTATTTACACCTGAATGGACTACATTATAAACCTACTGATACCTGTGGTGTAATGAATGGGATGTGTATGTGATTTGGTGGAGTCTGGCTCCAGAAAAGTCACTAACAGCTTTCTTCTCCTTGTTCAGCCTGATTAGAGGGACATCAATACATCTTATAATGGAGTCCCTATGGTGAGAGTCCTGGGAAGTGTGTTTGCCTGCTTTAGAGGCTTAGTATTTGGGGCTCCACTTAGAGTGACAGTATGTGTGGTGTTAGATGTTGTTTTTTTGAATGCCTTTGGGCTTGCTGAGGCATAGCTTTGACAATGGGCAGTCTAGGTGATCTTGTTAACAAAATTGCTTTGAAGTGCCCCAATATACGTTAGTCTATGTGTGTATTATTTGCTATATGAATTGGGTGTTGTGTGTGGTTTTGGCAACCTGATGTACACTTATATGCATGTGAAAGTTTTGTCTCCAGTGTCATTGTTTAAGTAGACCGCTCGCGTACTCTGTCTGCTTCTTTAAGGATTAAGTATTATCAACAAACATGAGACAATTGCTACATTGTCTCAAGATGCCCGTATCCACCAATCTGGCTACAAAGAAGTTAGGAAATTGCATAACCATATTGTTCAGTGCTTTGATTGGTGAGCTACAAGGGAGTGGTCTGTTGTGGTTAGAAGGCTATTGGTACAGACTAAAAAAGGTGCTTTATTGCAACAGAGTATGCTAAATAGTTTTAAATTCTACTAGCTTTAATGTTTACACAACACTGAATTCAACTAAATCTGTATGTATTGCCACTAGAGGCCCAACTAGCTGCTCTAACCTTATTGGCGCACAAGGTATATGTGCTATACTGCTGCTTTCCAGCGTATAGTTTTAAGGACCATTGTACAGGAAAAATTTGCTTTCCAGGTATTTGCTACTCTAAAGGCAGTGCTAACTCATGCAAATGCGTAACATTTATATCAGCAGAGAAAAAACAGAAAACTAACTAAAGAGCCCTCTGGCCAATAAAATGAATACACTGCAAGTCCTTTTGTGTATTTCTCAACTCAGAGAAATACCAGGCTATCAATTTGCAGATAATTACTAGCCTAACAATAAGCAGAGGTCAGGTACCTTATGTATGCAAAGTTAAATACCCAACTATTATGCCAACCCCAACTTATGTCCAAAAAGGTAAATACTAGGCTATCAGTCTGCTGACTATTATAAGCCTAGCTAATAACCAGAGGTCAGAATCAAACCCTGTGTGTTGTATCTGGTAGGTAAAGACTTAAACCATTTTGCCAGTCCCTACAAAATGAATACCTAAACCTTATCTGTGAGGCAAAGACCTTAACCATTTTGCCAACCCTTCCACCATAATCCAGCATAATTAGTGCTGGAACCCGAAATGATGTAACCACCTCCTTCCTGCCCCTTAATATTAATGCCATTAACACACAGTGTATTTTTAGTCTTCTGCATTTAAAAGCAATTTTTTAAGCATTTTATTTGTAAAGTGCTGTGGAACAACTTTTGGTTTCTGTATAAAGAGGTGTTCACATACATCGTTTTCTTTATGCATGGAAACTTTTTTTGTTTTTTATGCAGAAAGCAAAGGTTGTTTCACAGCTTTAAACATACTGTTTAAGCTGCAAGCAACAAGCTGGGATTGATAGTCAAATAGCATATAGTGAGGCATTAAAGGAGAACTCCACCCAGAAATAAAGTTTTTCTTTCCAAAATGATTTTCCTAACCTGTAATCCAACACTAAACACTTCCCATATAGATAAAAAAAAAAAAACATCATTTAATAATTATGTTTGCCTTTCTTTCCTACATTTGTCACATCACAAAGGCTAATAAGCATGACAGAGTAACTAGGTTGGGTCACTTATCCCAACTACAGAGCCACAGTGCCACTTAAGCAATGACATTTAAATGGGCCTTGTCAGTTACAGATTGCCAGCATCATACCTCAGAAAAATAGTATAAACTGGAGTCTGAACAAAGGCAGGGCTTTCAAGCTTAGTTTTCATATGCAGATGTCCTTCCCTTTAGTAAAACTCAGTGCCACAAAGAAGGAAAGCAAATGTGTTCATCTAACTCTTCTTACTTTCTGTCACTATTTGATTTTGCATTTTCCTACACTGTAATTGCTGTAAAAGTGCATGTTTCTTCTGGTGTTTTGTTACAAGCATTTTTGCATTGTACACAATGTTTTGTTGAGAGGTCATTTCTTCTGTTGTGATTTATTTTCTCATTAGGCATCAGGGCAATCTCTTGAGTTGTTATTTTCTCTGTTATATGAACTGGAACTCTAATGTAACATGCATAACTTTAAGTTTTATAGCAACATGTGACCTGGCATTCTAAAGATTCAGGCTCACTTTCTCACACATAGATACAGAGACACAGACACAAACTCACACACACACACACGCACACCCGCACACACACACAGACACAGACACACACACACAGACACACACACACACACACACACACACACACACACACACACAGACATAGACACACACACACACACACACACACACACACACACACACACACACACACATGCACACATATGCGTGCACACACACACACACACACACACACACACACACACACACACACACACACACACACACACACACACACGTGCACACGTGCACACATGCACACACACAGATACATGCTTCTCATACTAAATATCCAACCTGCACATGTTTTCATACTAGTATTTTTCAAGTGTCTTTTTTAGCCAAAAGGAAAGAAATGGTGTACTTTCCTTTCTAGGAATAAGTGGGTATTCAAGCCCTGTTTCTAAAGTTTATAATTTAATAACTCCTGATGAAGGGCTCCTGCTGGCCTGAAAACTCTAATAAGTGCAAAAGATATACTGGTCATAAAAGTTATTACATCACATCTGTATTCCCAGTGTCTTTGTGCACACATCAGAAGCGGACACTCCATTAAAAGTTAGTATAAATACAAAATTCCAGCTTTGTGACACCTGGGCTGCATGATGAAAGTCATAATATTTCATTCTGCCCCTCTAATATGACATCAAAAAGGTTACGGCATTGACTGTAAAACAAAATCATGCTAGCTATGGTTGCCTCCTTCAGATTATTTTTTCTACAACAAATTATACACTAGTAGTAACTATTTATTTTGATACAAATGCATTAGCAATGCAGAAAAGTTTAAGATTTGCTGATTTGCTGAAAAAAAAAACATTTTTTTATTTAATCTTTTTGTGTGGTTCTCCTTTAATTAGTAACTAATTGAAGTGTATGGGAATTCAAAATACAATGTATAATGCATTTGCTAACAGCCTGGGATAATCCACTAGATGCAAGTGTCCCTTTTCAAGAGCAACCCAAGAGAACTGCCTGATGAAGAAACTTGGTCAGAGTCACACATTAGACAAATGAAAGCTGAGACATTCGAACCCTTTTCTACAAGAAGCAGCACATTAGCAGCTCATAGCCCTACTCATCTACCCTAAATATGAAACACAATGCATTTCAATCCCACCTGATAGCAGGTTTTATCTTACCAAGCATTTCCTAAAGAGCAGGATGTTTGATAGCACATTTGGCACGACTTACTGACTATGCTCCACAACACCACAGATCCTGAACAGGCAAGAAATATGAGGAAGAAAATCAGGGACACTTGAAAACTATGCCCTTTGCACACATGCTTACACACACACACACACACACACACACACACACACACACACACACACACACACACACACACACACACGCACACGCACATGCACACACACACACGCACACACACACACACGCACACACACACACACACACACACACACACACACACACACACACACACACACACACACACACACACACACACCAGTTTCAGCCACAGTTATGTACCAGAAAATGAAGAAGTAAACAACATACAGGGAACAGATATGAGGCAAAATCAGAGTTGTTATGCATAACTGGAGAGCAGTAAGAGGAAGACAACTCTTATTCACATACAACGTTAACAGAACAGCAGCGATTTCCCAGAAAATTAAACATTTTAGGAGGAGGAAGGCTAAAATATGAATAATCAGAGATGTTCTCTAAAAAAACATTCACACACACACACACACACACACACACACACACACACACACACACACACACACACACACACACACACACACACACACACACACACACACACACACACACACACACACACACACACACACACACATATGCATGTACACACACACACACACACACACACACACACACACACACACACACACACACACACACACACACACACAGTGCACTGCATATTGATTTACGATATCCGCATTAAACATGGCAACATCTTCAGTGCAATAACTGATTTTCAAAATAGGCTGTGATGATGCAGGCATCTCTGCTACTGATTAATTTTGACTGTGTCAAGCCCCAGGGAGTATCTTTCTCATTTGTGCAAATGAACGAGATGAAATCAGAGCTGTTGCACATTAAATCAGAGCATCTGAATAAACACATGTAATTGAGGTTAGGAGTTGTGGTGGTACAATTTATTTTCTTATTTTGTGTTCTTTTTTTTTTTTTACATTGATATTTATGGAGCCTTCCAGATAACACCAGGCCCTAGGCAGCTGCCTAGGTCAGCTTTTGCTGGATCCATCCCTTTTCAAAGCATCTACCTTTGGCATAGTTGCTACAAAATTATGGAAGAAACTCTCATTACAGATTTGTTAATCCTCACTAAGAACTTCCTTCTAAAAACAGCATAAAGTTTATCTTGTGTGTAAATAGATTTTTTTTTTTTTGCTAATCTGGCACCCATTAATATTTTGTCTTGCTTCCCTCTGCCACTTTATAAGAATAACACCTCATTCTCTGCTTTTACTTAACATTGTCTATGGGAAGTCCTTGTCTCTACCTGACCAGTTTTACCTGTTTGAATCACCAAACCATTGTCCTGTGCTAACATAGCTGTACAGACAGCTTATACTTCTTCTCTCCATAAGCGCAGCTGCTGAGTTTTCGCTGTCTCAACAGTAGATCACCACTGACTGTTTACAGATTAGATTTATAATAGATAATCTTATTATTTTCTCACATTTCCCTACAACCTCGTAATGGCGTTTGTAAGATGCTATTAACATTAAACATATTCCCATGTAAAGTTTAGGATTTTCCTCTACAGTCACAGTCAAATTGACACTAGAATGTCTCAGTTAATCTGACAGTGGTATTTTGAAAATCTATGCATTTGAACTTTATCTGCAAACTACAGCTACTGAACGATTAAGAGTTTTTAATTGAGATTAATCTAACAATTAAAATGAATTTTTAATGAAATTTACTTTTAATCTCATGGTAATTACTGTAACTCACAATAACTATAAGTGCTTTACAGTAATATACTTAGTGAATAAAGAAACCAGAAGGTGTTTGCATTTGCAGAACAAAGAATAATAAAGTTCTTTATTTCAAGATCTTTAATAAAACACATGCTGACTGTAGTCTAAATTAAGTTTTCAAGAGTAATATTATTTTTAATTTCACGATTAAAAATTAATCTTGAGATTTTTTTAACTAAACTCAATCAATAATGCTTTGTAAACTACCATAATATCTGAAAAAATCTGTATGTAACTCAGCAGAAAATTTGACAAATTTCTCTCTCTCTCTAAAGTATAAAGTATCACTATGTTAAAGGTAAATTTATATTGACTGAATAATCTTAAAACATTTCTATGTTTGTATTGCCTCAAGTTCTATCTTGTGTAAAATTTCTTAACTTTGAAAAAAGAAAACATGCCCCTGTCTCCCCATTACCCATGGAGAAATGACAAAAATCAGTTTACTATCATGTTGTCGAGACGGACTCGGTCGAATGGTTGTATTATCAACCATGACCATGAAAACTGACAGTGTCAAAATCCAGTAATGTCGAATTACAAATCAAATGCGATTTTGGGATGAGCACTAACATGGGTCAAGATGGGGGTGAGATTTATACTTCCGCATTATTGGTGTCTGACATTGCCAGCGTTCGAGGTTCGGACTTTGCATGAAGTATATTCGATCGAGTTCATTTGACAACATGATAGTAAACTGAAAAATCATAAAAAAATGGAATTACTGCCAGCAAAATAATAAAAAAATAAAGTAAAAATAGCAATCACAGTGGTATTGATTTACAATGGAGAACAGGTATCAAGGAGTTAAGCTCAGTTTGTCTGAACCCCCCTTCACTTGCACTCAACAAAGTATAGCATAGCGCTTCAATGGTCCATCGACTATGTACTCTGTATACTGAAGTCTACATAAATTATAATTCTAATTTGAAGCTTTATTTCCCAGCTTTTGCTGAAAATGAACTATACATAGTCAGTCCTTCACAGTTAAATACAAATGAATAAACAAGTTGTATACAAGGCTGATTAGTAGACATGTTTGGATGAAGAGTACAAAGAATTTTGTTAATTGAGTAGATATCTCACAAAAACAACAAAACATCATACACTACCAAGAATATGTGACATATTTCCAAAGGAGACACTAGGCCATAATATTTAGAAGCATAAAGTACTCTGTATATACTGACATATGACAAAACCATTACATGCTATATACATAGCAGATCAAATATGTGGCTCCATAAAAATGTGTTGTCTTTTCCAACTTTTAAAAGAAATGAACTGCAAAAGTCAGAACATCTCACAAATGCTATTCATATTACTCAGATGTAAAAAGAACATAAAGCAAGTATCAAAGCCATGAAAGGCATAGTTTAGTGAGGTAGTGATGTGAGATGTGACAAGTTGGCTGTAGTGTCAGCAGAGGTATGACAGAGCAGTGAGGTGGTATTCCAGGCAGAAACAGTCCTGGATTCACAAAACATTCTTTAGCTATGTCCAAAACCTCAAAGCCAATACACAATTGTGTGCAGGAATCATTGTAAATGGAGCCACCTGTACTGATCCAGGAAATATAGCAAATCTGCTGGCTGATAAATTCATCTCCAACTTTACCACTCTCTCCCCCTCAACCATCCCTCAGAATATGCCATCAAATATGACCCCCCCATCACCAGGGAACAGGTCCTTAATGCTTTCTCTCGAAGGCCAAGAACACTGCATCAATGGCCCTAGACAACATCCCAGGATGCCTTTTAAATAGCATGAATCACAAACTATCAGGACCTCTGGAATTGTTGTTTAACCGTAGCCTCCAAACAGGCTTCATGCCTCATGAATGGAGAACAGCAACAGCCATCCCTCTGCACAAAAGTAGGCTTTCTACACACCCTGGAAACTACAGACCCATAAGTCTCACTAGTCTTATATACAAAGCCATGGAAAGAATTATCATGGAAATGATAAATAATGATATAGTAAACATACAGACACTGGACCCATCTCAGTTTCATTTCATCAAGGGCAGGTCATGCCTACACAACCTGGTGGACTTCTTTGAGAAGGTCACCAAAGCAATGGATGAGGGCAAAATGGTTTACACTGCCTACCTTGACCTGGTCAAGGCAGCTGACACAATACCCCACTCAGACACTGTTGACAAACTCAAGAGGTTAGGTACAAACTTGTATGTCACTCAGATGATAGCCAACTTGCTCACTGACAGGCCCCAGGAAGTGAAAATTGGGGATTCCACCTCTACAAAGAGGCCAGTCATAAGTGGAGTCCCTCAGGGATCAGTCCTTGGACCACTCCTTTTTTGCATTATCTTCTCTGACATCAAGGCCAATGTCAATGGTCTCTGACTGACTGAATTTGCAGATGATTGCAAATTAGGAGCTGCCATTCAATCCCACCCTGACACAAATGTGCTCCAGGAAAGGCTGACACAGTCAAACAACTGTTGTTAGAGTCATGAACTAAAACTAAATGCCAAAAAATGCATAATAGCAGCCTTTAGGATCCATGCCTGGTTACTATCACATTGGCAACACACCCCTTAGATATGGCCCAGTAGTCAGAAACTTGGGACACACATAGACAATAATCTACCCTTTAACCATCACATGTCTACAGTAGTAAGGAAATCATTCTATGTTACACAACTTGTAAACAAAGGTATAGCATCTAGGTCCAAGCAAGTCATTGTTCCACTGTACCGGGCATTCATTAGACCTATCTTTGAGTACAATGCCCCAATTATGTACCTAACCAGCATATCCAACAAATGGAACTTCCACAGAGGTTCCTAATTAAAAGAATACAGGGTGTAAGTAATATGTCCTATGCAGACTGCCTCAAGGCCCTATCCCTGTACTCTGTCTCCTACAGGCTGTTCAGAAGAGATCTATGCCTGGTATACAGGGCATTGTCAGATCCCACTCTGATGGACCTCCTGCATATTAACAAAAGAAACAGCACCAGAATTGCCCATTCTAAAGACTTAAGCCTTGCCTGTGATATAAGTAGGATCTGCTAGAGAGACAGGTATGTATCCCAGAGGCTACCCATCTCTGGAACAGGGTCAGGCTGAAGTTATGTAAGGCAGAGTTTCTCCAAGCCTGATTCAAGTGTAACTTGGACAATTGTATGGGAACAGGAAATTCATTCCTGGTTTGGCACCTATGTCTCTAATGGACACAGGCAACTTGTAAATGGTTCATCTCCCAGGCCCTGCTTGTAAATGTTTCATCTTTCAAGCTCCTGGTGAAACTTATCAAGGGTACCAGATCTTATCATATATTCGGGATGCATGGCTAGGCTTAAAACGACCCATGTGGTTATTAGCCTAGTAAACACCTATGAAACTATAGGTACCTTATGTGAACAACACAATGACATAGTGAGCAAATTAATTGGAGACAGTGGTCTTGTAAGGTAGTCCATGACTGATGGGGCAGTCTTAATAACGTTATGCATGTTGCTTTACAATATCATATATATATATATATATATATATATATATATATATATATATATATATATATATATATATAAGCACACACTGTCTATGAGAGAGAAAATGACAACAATGCCATCTAGTCTGAAACCTCTTCTGTGAAATATAGTTATTCCAAGGTCATCCCTTAGTATGGGACAGTGGAGTGTTAGTGGCCCACAAATAGTTATATCTAATCAAAATCTTATAAATGTGCAGGTATATATATCCCCACTTACCATCAGAATCTTCCAGACACCTGCTAATGACTATATAAGCATATAATATTGTGTCATTTCACAGCTTGTGAGCTACTCGATGCTTTTTCTTACAACATTTCATGCATCAAATATATTAACATTCTAGGAGAGTTTATAGAAGCACATTTTCTTCAGAGCGTTTTTGCTCCCAGACATTACAGGAGATGCTGTCTATACCCATGCAGGCATTTTATTGCTATCCAGGGGACACTTGGTAGAAACAAAGAGGTATCTCACAGTGGGGAAAATATAACTCTCTTTTAACTCCGCTGATAATTTGTAATATCACATAGTGAATTATGAATTTCAACAATAGCATGATTGGGAGACATTCTAGTGTTATGAACACAAACAGCTCCAAACAAGTTAAAAAGACAGAATAAAAGTTTTATTTATGTGCCAGTAAATGTAATGTTCATGTCTATGGAAAAAAAAATATTTTATATGCAAGACAAAGCAGTGGTTAAATTTAAAAACATAAATTAATGAACAAAAGAAAGTTATAAATTGGGCATTATGACATTCAAGCTTATAAGTTATTTAAGGATTTAAAACTGATTTGCCACTATAAATCTAGGAAGAATCTCTCTACCTGTTGTTGGAAGAACTTCATCAAAGATACCCACACCTCCAGGTTAGTGGCAACGCAAGCATCGGAGACCATCCAGGTGCAACTAACCATAGGAAAACTGCCTTACAGTTTGTAGCATGCTACAGACCACCCTCTCAAACTCAGGAACCCACAGCCTTCCTGAAGACACTGGAGAGTATGAATGTCTCTCCAAATACCATCATATTGGGAGACTTCAACTACCCAAACATAGACTGGGAACATTACTCAAGCCCCAACACCCTAGCCCAAAGGTTCCTAGAATTCATAAACTCAAATGCAATGGAACAACTAGTCACCATTCCCACAAGAGGAGACAATATACTAGACCTGATCATCACAAACATGGGGACAAAATGCTCCACACGAAGTATATCCCTCATTGGTAAGATCAGACCATAAATTAATATCACTGGAAACTCACATCCCACCCTCAAACTCTGCACAATAGACCACAGTGAAGAACTTCGCAGAAGCCAGCTTCACACTTCTTAAGACTGAAGTGGTATCCTTCAAGGCCCTGGGCCAGTGGAAACCACAACCCACACTGCTGAATCCTTTGCAAATGCCTTCTAGGCACCTTCAAGAATGCATGGATCATGCAATCCCAAATAAAACCAAGACCCATTCCCCAAAGGCAGGCCGTCTGGTGGACCCCAGCCATAAACAAACTTTACAACAGAGGAGGAAGCTACTACATGACAGAGCAAAATCCCTAAAGGGAAGGCATCTCTGATCAGTACTAGCAAAAACTACGATCACTCATAAAATCATCCAAGGCCAACTTTGAGAGAAAAATCAAAAGACACAAAAGACTATCACAAGGCCTTCTTTAGCTATGTTAGAAAACTGGGTGGAAACTCCCAGATATGCTCAGAGTTGGTCCAAAATGACAAAATACACTGAACCCACTGACATTGCCAACATTCTGGCAGACAGGTTCAGTGCAAATTTCTCCCCCCCCCCCCAAAAGGAGAAATAACTATCCCAGCAGAGTGTAGCCTCCCTAACATCTCAGATGCCCAGGTGAGAGCCGCCCTCTCTAAAGCTAAAAACACAGCATCAATGGGACCGGACGGTGTCCCGGGCTGTGTGCTACATGAACTCCAAGAGGAACTAAACCCACACATAAGGCTACTGTTTAATCTTAGCCTTACTACAGGATAATGCCCAAAGAGTGGCTGCCTGGCAACAGTGGTCCCACTTCACAAAGGCGGTGCTTCTACGGACCCTGGAAATTACCACCCTATAAGCTTGACGAGCCTGGTCTGCAAAGCTATGGAGAGGATCATTATGGAACTCATAAACAAAGACATTGGGGACCTACAGACATTGGATCCTACCCAATTTGGCTTTGCCAAGGGCAGATCCTGCCTTTTGAACTTCGACTTTTTGAAACAGTCACTAAGGCCATTGATGAGTAAGGCAGTTCACACAGCCTACCTTGACCTTGCAAAAGCCTTTGACACAATACCCCACTCGGGCATCATAGACAAACTCACCAGCTTAAATGTAAACCCATATGTCACAAGATGGGTTGCAAATGGCTCAAGGACAGAACCCACAGGAGAGTTGCTGGAGCTATGTCAGACTCTAAGCCAGTCACTGTGTCCCACAGGCTCAGTCCTGGGACGGCATTTCGAGGTTATGTAAGGCAGAGTTTCTCCAAGCCTGATTCAAGAGTAACCTGGACAATTGTATGGGGAACGGAAAATTCATTCCTGATCTGGCATTTATGTCTCTAATGGACACAGACAGCCTGTAAATGGTTCATCTCCCAGGCCCTGCTTGTAAATGTTTCATCTTCCAAGCTCCTGGTGAAACTTATCAAGGGTACCAGATCTTATCATATATTCGGGATGCATGGCTAGGCTTAAAACGACCCTTGTGGTTATTAGCCTAGTAAACACCTATGAACCTATGAAACTATAGGTACCTTATGTGAACAACACAATGACATAGTGAGCAAATTAATTGGAGACAATGGTCTTGTAAGGTAGTCCATAACTGATGGGGCAGTCTTAATAACGTTATGCATGTTGCTTTACAATATCATATATATATATATATATATATATATATATATATATATATATATATATATATATATATATATAAGCACACACTGTCTATGAGAGAGAAAATGACAACAATGCCATCTAGTCTGAAACCTCTTCTGTGAAATATAGTTATTCCAAGGTCATCCCTTAGTATGGGACAGTGGAGTGTTAGTGGCCCACAAATAGTTATATCTAATCAAAATCTTATAAATGTGCAGGTACATATATCCCCACTTACCATCAGAATCTTCCAGACACCTGCTAATGACTATATAAGCATATAATATTGTGTCATTTCACAGCTTGTGAGCTACTCGATGCTTTTTCTTACAACATTTCATGCATCAAATATATTAACATTCTAGGAGAGTTTATAGAAGCACATTTTCTTCAGAGCGTTTTTGCTCCCAGACATTACAGGAGATGCTGTCTATACCCATGCAGGCATTTTATTGCTATCCAGGGGACACTTGGTAGAAACAAAGAGGTATCTCACAGTGGGGAAAATATAACTCTCTTTTAACTCCGCTGATAATTTGTAATATCACATAGTGAATTATGAATTTCAACAATAGCATGATTGGGAGACATTCTAGTGTTATGAACACAAACAGCTCCAAACAAGTTAAAAAAGACAGAATAAAAGTTTTATTTATGTGCCAGTAAATGTAATGTTCATGTCTATGGAAAAAAAAATATTTTATATGCAAGACAAAGCAGTGGTTAAATTTAAAAAACATAAATTAATGAAGAAAAGAAAGTTATAAATTGGGCATTATGACATTCAAGCTTATAAGTTATTTAAGGATTTAAAACTGATTTGCCACTATAAATCTAGGAAGAATCTCTCTACCTGTTGTTGGAAGAACTTATACATGAACTGTAAATTTGGAGGGTTTTTTTATGTCACCAGTTTCAAATGTCCACTTCTTTAGAGGATGTTTTGAGGGTGGGTTTCAAATAAACTACTGCATAACAGACACGGCTAAACACTGCATATATGGTAAGGACAGGAATGCAGAAAGCAAATGGCTACTGTATCGCGCGTGCGCACACACACACACACACACACACACACACACACACACACACACACACACATGCATGTGCACATCTGGGTTCACTATAGAATCCCGAAATACTGAAATCCTGAATTTCAGTATTTTGAAATTCTATAGCCGAAACTTTTAAATACCGAAAAGCCCATAAACACAAAATTGAAAATTGTGAACCTACAGTGCAAATACACCACACACATACACATACACACAATCTCCCCCCACAATCAAACAAACAATCCTACACTACAGACAAGCGAGGGGGCAAGCCCCCCTGCACCCCACCCCCCACTTATATATACTAATTCCGAGATTGCACAATCACACACACAAAGGTAACTCACACCCACACATTTCACAGCCCCTTGCACACACACATCACAGCCAAAACACACACTAACATACACTAAAGCCCCTAACCAACACACTCATACGTACTTACTTACACTTACACCTATGCATTCACACACTGCAACACCCCCCTACTTATATATACTAACTCCGAGATCGCACAAATTCCACACAAAAAGGTAACTCACACACACACATTTCACAGCCCCTTGCATGCACACACATCACAGCCAAAACACACACTAACATGCACAAAAGCCCCTAACCAACACACTCATATGTACTTACCTACACTTACACCTATGCATTCACACACCACAACACCAGAAGCTCCGAACTTTATTTTGAATTTCGCGCATATGATGTTTCAGAATTTCAAGGATTCGGTATTACAGTTTTGAAATACTGAAAGTCGGGTTTTCAGTATTTCAAAATTACAAAGGGAACCCGCACATCTACACCATGGCTGTGATTCACAATTTATATGGTATGCAAGTATGCAGTACACTCTTGGATAGGAATCATTCTTGTACAGGCAGCAATCCATAGTTCCGGGTAAGAAAAGATATATGCAAATGACCACATAATGACATACAAATAAAACAAGGTGGGGAAATGAGGTCCTAATTATATACTTATATGTATGAGGTGAACAGAGTTACAATTCATGGCACCCTGACAGTTATGTAATTCAAATGTTTGCACATATCTCACATTTATCTCCAATTTCTGCATAGTGTCATTCCACAGGGCTATGGTCAGTAAATGTAGGCAATTTGGCCATCATACTGCTGCATTTGTAATATATCCAAATGTGTTAACTACCCCTCTCACTTGTGGATTTTCTGTACATGTGATGTTGGATACCCACTGGAGTGTCAGCTTATGACATTCATATGAAACCTAAAAAGCATGTCTGATCTTTAGTATAATACCACAAACTCACAATATTATATGGTGTGTGCTTGGCCTGCTCAAAGCCCATTTCTGTTGCCTCAAGATATCTGATAGGCATTCCAGTATGACCTCCTGCATTAGCCTGCAAGATGTTATTAACATGTTGCATGCTATATAATATGCTGCTGAAGAGATAGTCTAGCAGGCTGAGGATACTAGTCCAAGACAAACCTTACATGCACACACACACACACACACACACACACACACACACACACACACACACACACACACACACACACACACACACTCGCAGAAGGAAATTCAACAAAAATTGTTTGATGAGAAGGAGGTGGAGTGGAAGCAACTGGCAGCTGCACATCCACTCCCTAGACAGTAATGTGCACTGTACATGACAGTGTAAATGGGGTGGTGATGTCTAACTCATATATATGAGCCCCAAGGAATGTAGTGCCAGACAAAATAAACATGATGTATGATGTTTTAATAACAGGTGATACTGCCTGTTAAATGCCAAACCACACTTTACATCAGACAATCCCACATACACCACACAGGAGGGACAGCAGAATGGGCCATAGTCATCATCATGTTGACAAGTGGCTGACATCAGACACATGGCTGCCTATGCAGAATGGTGGCGGGCATATGACAAGAGGCAGAGATGGGAGGTTGAAATGATGGACACTTTATGTTCAAGATAGTTTCTTCTTGTAATGGTAGTGTGGGTGCCACCATGTGGCCATGACCTGTGGTCATTCTTCAGGCCTGTTGCACTTAGACATGGGAGCTACCTTGTAGAAAAGGAGTGTGACTTTGCTGCCATGGTCTGAATGTAATCTGCTCATGAGGTGCCCTATCAAAGGAGACCAGCTCTTGTGGCCACCCATGATAAAGGGTGCCAAAGTGTCACCTCCAGATACAGGTGAGGAATGTGTAGTCTGCAGTTGCTCAACTACACAGCCACCCCTGCTACATACCCCACTATGTCATTGGAAAACACTAGCAATGTGAGTAGTGATGCTGGGATTGGTAAGTCTCTACATGGATGTGAGATGGGAGCTGTGTGTGCCACCATAGACCTTATAAGACAACAAAGGACTCTGTCCACATACTCTGTGCCATCATAGATGTTACACCACACATTGATCAGCTCTGTGCTAGAGTGAGTTGCAGTACATTGTGTCTGGATGATACTCTGCCACATCTTCTGATTGATTCCGTGTGTCTCCTGCATATTATGGAACAACTGTCACATGTGACAAAACTAGGCACCCCTCCAAGGCTGCATAGTGGAATGTATAGCCACATCAGATGTAATGTTTTCATTTGCTGGTGCAGCCACAGGGTGAGCATCACTGGTGCTAGGAGTTGTCCGAAAGTCTACCAAAATGGTGACAGTGAAGGCTGAGACTGTACAGCCTAACAATCAGCTGGAGGTGAAGCCATACCTTCATCCTGTACTATGGTTGAATGTCCACCAAGAACTGAGGCTGACAATTGCACTGTGTCATCAGACTGTGTCTCAGGTGTCTGTGTCTTGTCATCACTGACAGCCCCTGCATGAGTGCTAACATCTGCCCACTGTCCTACTTTAGCATCTATAGGTATGACTGTAGCAGTGCACTGCCATGGAAATGCACAGCAAAAGACAAACCAGAATGGATATAAGTTGCTATGCTAAAACTGTAACCTTGTGGTATGCATATTGAGGATATCCATTCAAGATAAATCATGCCATCCCTACCAACATTTACTGTCATCCTGATGTGCCTGAATGCCTCATATTACTACAACAAAGCATAGGCAACATATGCTATGGAAAATAGCATATGCCCTGAAAAAGCTAAATGGTTACCCATAAAACAAAGATCTCACCTGCTTTCAGGATCTAAACTCTGCAAACTACTCCAAACAGACTCATTTACTCACCCTGCAGCTTGACTTCACAAAAAAATCTCCTCATGCAATCTCAGACACTACTCACAAGCCAGACCAAAGCCAGACCAACTCTCATTAAGTCTAGAAGCAAACTTCGCAGCACAACACATGCTTTCTTCTCTCAGGCACCTACCCTTTAGCAAGCTCTCTCCATTGATATTAATGAAATCAACACTTATTCCAAATTCAGAATGTAACTCCAAAAGCACTTCTTTATCCATGTCAAATGTGACATATCACCTAATGTCTCTCTTTTCCAAGACTTTTCTCCTCTCTCAAGATTCACTGAAGATTGGCCCACTTTAGAAACTAATGTATATATTGTATATTATACTCTGCTTGATTTTAAATTGCACTGTGCTTGTTCACTGGAATGTATATACACGGCTTTTTGTACAAATACTGTGGTTAGCCTACAGTCTGCATGCAAAGTACTGGTGTGTAGAAATCTGCCGTATGTAGTACTAACCTGGTATATTTATATTTTACCCTGAGAAACATGGGGGTGGGTTCATTGCAAGTTGATAGGACTGAAGCACTTCTCCTGTTTTATGTTCAGTAATGTTCTTTCTATTGACAGCTGTTTGTCACGGTCAGCTTGACAACATGTGCATGCTACTGTGTAGGTCTTTTCTCTCAGGTGGAGGATGTGGTTGCACCTAATATAATATGCCAACTACATTTGATTTTGCTTTTTGTGGGAGCCTGTTATAAGTAGTTATGCTTCACCATCTCACAATGTGTGCATACAATCTAATGTGCCCTTTGTGTACGTCCCCATATTTTGGGTAAGTATGTTCATATGTGCACTGGGTTCACACTTTTGCCAACTGTGTGTCATGCAGATAATGGGAGATATGAATGTAATGGTTCTATGTGCTTTGTTTGACATTTGCATTTGTTGCCATCCAAAAGACAGACAACAATACGTTGAAAATGCAAATGTTGTCCTGCTAGTACTCACACATTGAGAAACATTCTTGGTGAATGCAAAACTGAAAATAAAAAAAATTAAAACTGTTTTCTGCAGGGGCAAGTACCCCTGCACCTCATACACTCCCTGACAATTAAATATACTAATTTTGATATCATGCAAAATTCAGGAAAAGGAATATTCTCAAATGATTTATAAGAGCTTACATGCATGTTAACCATCTGTTTAGTCGACCAAAAGCACTCAACTAAACAGATATTGACTAAACACACTTTCGAGCAAAGCATCTGCAACTGTATGGGACTAAGTTGGCTCTATCGCTCATGCATCTTATCTTTCACTTATCATAGTTCTCTCATATTGTCTTTCTCTTTCAGCAAGAGCAGAATATGACAGTAATTGTATCACCAGCTGCTAAAGGCTGGAGAGATTAGAGACCAATCATGCTTACTTCTAATCACTAACACAGATGTATGCCTTAAATATATTCAGTCCAATGTCAAGATAGTTCACATACAACAAATGTTCCATTGTATCTCTTAACTGTAGGTCTGAAGGATAGAGTTGCAGGTGCCTCCGCTACATCCCACCACTGCTTTGGCTGTTGTAGTGGAATATAAAGGTGATGAAGCTGGGAATGTCTCACCCAACTGGGGTCCTGGCCTCTCATCAGTAAGTAGCTCATGCCCCTTGCCTGAGGTGGCCCAGCAACTAATGGTGAAGGTTGTAGTAGAAAGGGCAGTGAGTAGGTACATGGCCTATATGATACGTCTCCTGTTGTGGATAGCAGATTCACTTCCTGAGCTACACTTCCATTATTAGACCATCAGGGGAGGGCGTGGCTTGTACTATTGTTGACTCTGATCCATTACATGCTGTTGGACTATTGTAATGTCCATCTTGGTCAGTGAGACAGACAGCACACTGCTGCTTGAAGCTCACCCTGACCCCAGCCATGTGATCCCAATTTCTCTTGTGTCACACATCATATTCTGTATGTTGTCCAACCTTCCCCATCAAAATTTCTCTACCTTATGCTCATCTTCATCCATCCTAAGTCTTCCTATCCAACTCTACGCATTTTTACCATATTTGCCATTGCTGTTGTGTGTCTGTCTGTCTGCCTGTACAAACTATCCTACATTTCCTTTCCTTTCCTACCTTGCTTTGCCTTAAACCTTCCCTTTCTTCTCTTCTCCATCATCCTGTATACTCCGGTATCTTGTCTTTATGTATGACCATCTGCTTGTTGCCTTACCCTTATGCATTTCTTTCTGTCCCTTTAAGCATCTGACAAGTGTCCACAGACAGCTACTAATATCTATGGCTGTACACCTTTCTGCTGTATTTTGTGTTATCCTGCCAAGGGACATGTTAACACACATTGCATGTCTAATATAGTCACTGTGCTATTTTTTGGGAAGTATAAGCTTACCAGTTCAGATATTTTGTTACTGTGAGAGTGAGTTCATGTGCAACCAGTCCAGGGACTGTGTCTTGTGCTTCTGGGTATAAGTTTCACTGCACGGCTGTCTTTCTGCATAGTTGTTATGCTACTTATTTGTACACCTTGATGTACAGCTATCTGCATATAAGTACTGCCAGTCACTCTGTGACTAACTTCACATCCCTAACTTCACAGACTTTATAAAATCATGAACCCCAGCTGTATAGCTGTCTGGCATGTTTTGACGTTTGCTATACACTCAGGGAGCTTGATGCCAACTGTCTTGGGAGAAAGTACGCACTCTGACATCCGAGGTTCATTAGTCCTTTCCCTTTTCTAATCTATGAATTTGGAGGCTGGGTGTGTGTAACTTCATGGTGCCAGAGTGAATGGTAGTTTTCACAAAGCTTTAAATACTGGGTCTCATGAGCACACACACAGATGCAAAGACACAACAGAGCCATAGCTATGATGGGGTAAAGGGGGTAGCTGTCCCTGGCATGAGCTGTCAGGGGATGTGATCTGTAGGTGCTGATGCTGTGAGAGTGAAATACTGACATGCAAAGACAACAGAGCTGTAGTAATGATGGCGTGAAGGGAGTTAGCTGTCCCAGGTGCAAGCCCTCAGGGGTGAGATCCGCAGATGCTGATGATGTCAGAGTGTAGTACTGACATTAATTTATGAAGGTGCAGGGGCATTGTGGCTTCATAAATGATTGCTGATACTGCATTTTCAGTCTGTTTATGGCTTAGCTGAAGCACTGAAGTGTTTATAGGTTCATAGGTTGGTACTAGGCTATTGGCCCTAGGGCCTATACAAGTCTAGCCATAACAATTCTCTGGCTATTTTTTCCCACACTATTTACTTCCCTGGACCCCTGTCTAGCAGGGTGACTGGCGTGACCCTGGGGTGAATTTTCTTTCTCCCATCCAGTCATCAAGGTTCCTTTTGAAGAGGGCCAAAGAGGTGTTCTGTTTGACATGTATGGGCAGTCTATTCCAGAGTCTGAGGAGTCTCTAGGTCAGGAACTTATCCCTCCAGCATGTTTTGTTTATTGTGATGACAAGGTTTAGATCCCTGGAGCATGTGGCTCTGAGGGATTGGGATTTCTTT
This sequence comes from Protopterus annectens, assembly GCF_019279795.1. Classification (NCBI taxonomy): domain Eukaryota; kingdom Metazoa; phylum Chordata; order Ceratodontiformes; family Protopteridae; genus Protopterus; species Protopterus annectens. The sequence continues at coordinate 688,681,630 of NC_056737.1, read as the reverse complement.
AAGTGTAGCATGTCCAACAGCTCTGGGTTTGACATGGCCTTGTATGTTAAGCAGAGATTGCCTCAGAGTAGACGATATGCGACAGAGTATAGCTGGAGTTTTTTTAAGGCGGTCAGCATAGAGCATAGTTTAGCATGAGATGAGTGTGTGGAAGAAATTGCAACAAGTTATTTTGATATGCATGGACCCGTCTTACTAAATGTAATCTGTAAACCCATTTTGACTGGACAATTGCTGTCATTTTACTTTTGCAATTTTAAACAGTTTTTAAAACTGCGTAGGCAGTAAGGAATTTATCTTAACAGTTTTTATCATCTATGAGGCATTACAAGTTTAAAATAAGGATGCTTATTAAAGAACTATTGGTATACTGTCAGACTGCTAGGTTTGGAAACAACTACTGGTCTCTATTCACAAATGCATCTTCTTTCTTCTTTTTTATTATAAGGTTTTTTGGTAAAGTGTCATCCTAGACCACTAAAAGACAGTATTTGTAGGATGTCAATCTTTTAAATGAATGCCCGCATTATTACCACATTTTACTTTATTTCAGATTATAAAGTTGTGCATCATGATCTTTGTAGACCTACTTTACCTTAATTAAGATTTGTGTAGTCCATGGCAGCTAGGAATGCATATTTTCTTTTTTGTTGTGGTTGTTTACACAAGCAGTACGGATGTTGTAGTGCTGTCAGTGTATAAGGAGTTCTGTATGTTTTTGCTGGGCTCCTGTATGCTGGTTGGTCTAATGGCAGCAGCAAAAAGCTGGTATCACAGTAGTAGCAGTAAAGCCTGTGTACTTTCCAGTGTTCTCTATAAACACAACAATATTAAACAACCAGCCTGTTGTTATTCTTCCATCTGATTTGGGCAAAGAAACAGACCTACCCTGGAATTTGGAAAGATCCTCACAGGGTTGGTCAATCTATGCGACAGTGAGAAAATTCAGTTCATTAACAGCTATGGCTGCAATGAGAAAGATCTTATGTGCTCATCAGCATATCTCTGAATCATCCTTCAAAGCAACAGAGACAAAAAGCAAACTTGTAAAACATAAACTACCTTATCTGCCAGAAGGAGAAGCCACAAGGTCCTCGTAAAACCTTTTATTATCCACAAATGAGCAGTTCTGTTCATGTAACAGTGATGAACTTCTTCCAGATAAGTTTAAAAAAACAAAAGGCAGGTTTTTAAATAAGGCCCAAAACAATTATCTTATCTAAGGATGATGTAATTAAACCCATCCATTTAAATTTCTTAAAGTGCCAACGTACTGTAAAAAAGTGCTATTTAAAGTGCATAAACACAGTAGTCTGAAAGTGTGAGATTATTCATTGACTAGACGCGCTGAATAAATAATCTTATTAAAAATATATATTAAAAGTAACACTACCAAAAGAGTAAAAATAAAATTATTAAAAATACAAATTTTCATTGAGATTATTGACATGCAAACATACCCACATGGAAATAATAATAATCATGGTGCTTTATTTGGTTAAAGCTTTATGCTTTAAAATACAGCTGATCATTCAAGCCTGGCCATTTGCAAGTATTTAAAAGTAGCTGCCAAAATAATTATTTTTCTTCTAAAACCAGTGTTGATATTGACTCTTTAACCAAGTATTTGAAATGGTGGTTAAGGTATTTGTGAACATGTTTTGCTAATGCATTATTCAGATTTATACCATGACCCCCCATTAATATTCCAAAACGTGCACGCTGATTGGCCAGTGTGCACGTTGTAAATCAACTTATACTAATGGAAAAAGGTCCGGTCGCCCGGACTTTTTCCATTAGTATAAGTCTTTTTTTAAAACACTGTCTCGCTATGTTAAAAGAGTTTAACATAGCGACACAGGTTTAAAAAAAGCAACAGAGATCTCCGTTGCTTTTTTTAAAGCTGTTTCGCTATGTTAAACTCCTTTAACATAGCAACACAGTGTGTAAAAAGCAACGGAGATCTTGCTTTCTCCGTTGCTTTTTAAACCTGTCTCGCTATGTTAAATGGGTTTAACATAGCGATACAGCTTTAAAATAAGCAATGGACATCTCCGTTGCTTATTTTAAAGCTGTCTCGCTATGTTAAACCCATTTAACATAGCGAGACAGATTTAAAAGCAAAGGAAAGCAAGATCTCCGTTGCTTTTACTCTGATTTGCTATGTTAAATGGGTTTAACATAGCGAGACAGCTTTAAAATAAGCAACAGACATCTCCGTTGCTTATTTTAAAGCTGTCTCGCTATGTTAAACCCATTTAACATAGCGAAACAGTAAAAAGCAACGGAGATCTTGCTTTCTCCGTTGCTTTTGGCCACAGCTCTGATGTACTGCGTGGGCATGCGCATTACATCAGAACTGCCGTGGATACCAGACAGCTGCGGAAGGGCAGCAAAGAGGCATTATACAATGCCATTATTTAAGAAAAGTAATTGTTTCGTTTCTTAAATAATGTCATAGTATAATAGCAATAACCCACTTCTGGGTGTGGGTAATGCAGGATTTACCCACGGTTGTCTTTGAAACCATGCCAACCATGGGTAAATCCCGCATTACCCACACCCAGGCGTGGGTTATTGATATAATATTCTTTTTATATCATATTCGTGTTCATAAATCTGGTCCAGTAATCTACATTCTGTTTTGCCTATATAAAAACATGGGCAGGGCTGGCATAATCCTACATATACAACTCCCTTCGACTCACAGTTGTACTGACCCTTTGTCCGATACTCTTTATCACAGATATTAAAAGAGTCACTAGTAAACATACATTTACAATATGGGCGATGCCCAGATTTTTTCATAGTGGGTTAAGATTGTTATGATGTGTTTTACTGGTATTGTTGCTTTTCATATTCTCCAGGATAGTTTTAAAATTATAATTATAGCCCTACAGTATACTATAGTGGGCCTTTCACCTACTTTGTTTATAACTATAATGTCATTACACATAATAACCCAGTTTTTGTTTAAAATCCACTTAAGTGTTTTAGAATCACTGCTAAAATGTATAATAAAACTAGTGGTTGGGCTAAAGTTATACTGTGTTCCATCCAGCCTAGAAGATTGTGTTAATATGTAAGCCCTACAAGTCAAGTATTTAAACTAGGTCTGAAATGTCTTGCTGTTCTTTTACTGTATACTTCTCTTGTTAATTCTTGAAGAAGAGGTTTTGGATATCCTCTTCTGACAAATATTCCCAGCAAGTTAGTACGCTATTTTTCAAACTGTGAGTCTAAAGTAACCATCCATGCTGCCCTCATGAACTGCCCCTTTACTACTGACCTTTTTTGATGGTGGGGGTGTGAGCTGGTGTAATGAAGAAAGGTGTTAGAGTAGGTCTTTTTCCTATAAATATTGGATGTATATCTGTTGAACCTAATGTCTTTCTCCAACAATACATCCAGATAGGCTATCTTATCTGATGCACATTCATGTGTAAAATTTAAAAAGTTAGTTGTAGAATTGAAGTATTCCATAAAGGACTCAATATTCTCAACTTTGTCCTTCCAGAAGCTAAAGATATTATCCAGGTAGCAGACATAAAGCTGGAAGAATTATTTCACATAATTTTCAAATAGAAATTATTCTCCCAATGGGCCATGACTAGGTTTGCAAAAATACAGCTGGAAGGTGACCCCATGGCTTCCCCACTCTTCTGTAAATAATATTTTCCATCAAATAAAATGTAATTGTTATCCAAAACCAGATGAAACAGCTCCTCACAGAGATTAATCTCATCTTGGGGAACCTCTTTCTGGAACAAGAATTCAGTAACCCATGCAATGCCTATATCGTGGGGGATGACTGTATATGGATCCTTTATATCTATTGTAATAAAAACATATTTGTGGTCATATTCAACTTTGTTAATCAACTCTAAAAAATGCCAATAATCCCTACAAAGAGAGAGAGGGAGATAAAAATAGACAGATATAGATGTAGATATCTAGATATATCTATAGATATCTACATCTATATCTATAGCTTTATACACACACACACACACATATATATATATATATATATATATATATATATATAAATATTTCATGGTAATAAAAATCATGGCTGTCTCCAAGAACCTTGTTTAGTATGCAGACACTGTATCGCAACCACACTTGTCCACATTCCCATACAGTGATGCAGCCCAGCTCATTCTAATAGGAGCTCTCCATAGCAGTATATCTCCTAGTTGCCATGTTATGGTAATGATTGTAGATCTGCTGTCATGCCTAATGAATGAAAAAGTTTGGTGAATTGCTGTGTGGCATGACAGTGGAAAACAACACAGCAGGTTCCAGTTACTGAGTAAGGTATGAACAAGACATATATTACGCTGTTCCCTGTTGTACTGTCAGGCTATACATAGACATGTAATATATATATATATATATATATATATATATATATATATATATATACACACACACACACACACACACACACACACACACACACACACACACACACACACACACAGAATAATTTAGGTATTAATAAAGTCACACTCAGTCCATTGAAGTATTCTGACACTATTCCAGGTCTCAGTGATATGATGTTTAAACTGCTCAGGCACTAACAAAGCCCTCATTTTTGTTATTTATACAACTACTCTGATACAATGCCATCCTGGTTACCAGCTATTATCTCAAAGGATGAATTGCTTGGAACTGTGGCTCAAATTGTTCAGGGGTAGACAAATATATTTATAGAAAAGACATTTTTAAGGCAGTTATCTGTCTCTCATCAGCTAGGATTTTTCATGTTAAGAATGTCTTAGACACAATCTTGACTCCAGATGATAGCCTCAGACTGGAGGTGGTATTTGCACATTGGAATAATGGACCTGAGTCTGATTTACATGTCATAAGGAAAACATAAATTCCAGATGACATGCTGGAGCTGACTGTCCAGATTTTGTAAATGTAGAGGTAGTGAAAATAAAATCAAAAGTGGGTTAGTAATTGACTAAGTACAGATACAGAAGGGTCTGATCTCCAACTAGTGGTTACAATAATAAACCTGGACCTAGAGAAGGTGAAGGAGTCCTCACCTTAGTCAGAATCTCTGACAAACCTGTCTATCACATTTGTTACAAACAGTAATGTTTGCAATTCCTCCTATCCAAACTGGTCACTCATACAAATGGCTCTCTCAGATCATGCCAGAATATCTGTTGGTACCATATAGAGTCCCCCACCTGCTAGCACTGTGCATTTTATTGAACTCCATCGGGTAACTTAGTAAACGTAAGAAATGAATTATAATAGTGGAGGCCAGCATAGACTTCCAGGGACCGTTTAACCATTTAAAAATAAATTACAAGTTTTCTATGGTGCAGGAGTCTTACAGAATTTGTTAGCAGAGTTACTAGTCCAAATCCATCCAGTAAGAATTCTTTACTACTAGACATCACTAAATTTGCTGATAAATGCAAATCAATAAAATTCCTCCTAAACTCTGCTTATGACCACTGCCCTGTCCTAAGAACTAAGCAGATTATAACAACCAAATTACCACCCAGATACATAGTAACCAGGCAGACAACAGAAAATTTGAAGCTACAGGAGCTACTTATGATTAATTGGAATTCATTGTATGCCTCTACATGCCCTAACAAAAGCATTAACTATTTTATTAATACCCTAACTTCCATACCAAATAACCTTTATCCAATAACAACTACAAAACTAAAATCAAGCAAACTTCCATGGCTAACTCTAAATATATCACAACTTCTTAAAGGAGATATGTAGCTAGAAAGAGTGGAAAAAGAAATCCCAACAATCTAAATAAACATCAAGAATATTTTACCCTTAGAAAATCTGCATGAATTACCACCAAATGCCACCAAAATCAACTACATCAGAAAGCTGAAGCAGTCACAGATATAAACCCAAACACAATTCTGGAACACTATAAATCAATTATCTTGAAATAACCTTTTTTAAAATTAAAAAAACAGTATACACAACATAACCACCAGACCATGGAAGGAATGCAGTAAAACATAAGTAACCCTCCACAAAGTAATCAAATCACATTCAACCATATCACCACCCCACACCTACTGAGCCTTTATATGGCTGTCTTCACTACCGTACTTCTACTTCAGAGCCATCGAGGGCATGGGGACACTGCCCGGCCAGGCAGCCTCCAGGAGATCTGGGGGAGACGGGGACTGTGGATTACCAAAAAGAGATTAAAGAAGAACTTAACAAAATTTCACCCTATTCTGCATTGAAATTTTATGTAATTTGTTCACTCCTACTCAGAGGAAGAAATCCGCTAGCATGACCACTTGCTTATATATATATATATATATATATATATATATATATCTATATCTATATATACATATATATATATATATATATATATATATATATATATATATATATATATACATATATATATATATATGTATATATATATATATATATATATATATATATATATATATATATATATATATATATACACACATACATATATATATATATATATATATATATATATATATATATATATTATATATATATAAAATACCTCATTATGTGCAATTCTAGTATCAAGGCTAATTAAAGAAAGCAGCAACCTCTAAAACAGGTAAAAATTACAGACCAGTAGCCAGTCTAGATCCTTATCTAAACTTCTTGCGAAATGTATATAAACAAATCTTGTTCTTCATTGCAAAGTATAACATCCTCGCTGAAAAATAACATAGCTTCATTCCAAAGTACAGCATTTCAGCTGCCATATTCCTACTGACTAACATTTTTACCACATCAAAAAAGGGTAATCTTACTGCAGCTATGTTCATAGACCTCAGAAGAGCATTTGAGTATGCTGACAACAAGATACTGCTGAAAAGGTTTTAAAATATGCCACTCATCTAATGAAGTGTGTACCTGGTTTAAAAATTACCTGCTGGACAGATCCATTACGATAGAGCTTTTACTAACACTTTGACTAAGTCCACTGGTGTTCCACAGGGATCAGTACTTGGACCACTACTTTACTCTTCTCTTTATTCATTAATGACCTGCCATGGGACCTACCAAACTTAAATATCATTCCTCATACAGATAACATCATCATTAACAGATCAGCAGCATCTCAAATTCAAACCAACAACTTATTACAAAATGACTATAGGGCACTTTGGAAGTGGATGTGAATAAACTGATGTCTTTCGGCTTCTCCCATTAGGGGTCGCTACAGTGAATCACTTGTCCACAGATTGATTGACAGTGGAGTTGCCAGCCCAGCACCCAACATTCACAGAAGGAACACAGACACACACACATACCTACAGCATGTCTTTTAAACTCATTTCACCATAGGAAGGACATGCAGACTCTGCATAGAAGGTGTTCGAGCCAAGAATCAAACCAGAGAACCTGTTGCTTTGAGGTGACAATGCTAACCGCTGCATCACCATAGCTGACATGCAGCACTTCAATGCTGTTTAGGACAAACAAAAGTTTTGCCTCAGTACAACTATAGACATTTATCATCCTCATCTTTACCACCTTCATTTTGTGTCACAACAAAAATACGTTGCTATGCTGCATACCAACTTTGCCTTTTCCCCCTCATGCAGAATCTCAGTCACAAAGAGTAATTATGCAACTTAGTGGAGCCTATAAAATATTCAATTTATTAACAAAAGAAACAAGGTAGGCCATAACAATTCATGTGGTGCTGCCAAGGATAGAAAATTCTTTACCATGTAGAATCCTACAATCCCCTCAAAATTTTCCATTTCATCATAAAACAGAAAATACAATATTAAGATTCATTCATCTAAACCCTCAACATGAACAGCAGTGTATCAACCTTACAAAATGCATTTGGCTTCCTGCAGTTTCTAGAGCCTCATTCCTACTTAATCTACTGATCTATAAATTGATAAATTAACAATACTGTCACTTAAACAGTGCTTCCAACTCAGTACCACTTCATACACACTTAGAAATGCAGATTACAACCTTCTCATTAAGTCACCATACAGTACAACTAGAGCTGAAAGATCATTTTTCAAAATTTCACCAGAATATTGGAACAAATTATCTCAAGTCTTTAAATCTATGGCATCATTACAAAATATTAGAAAACCTTTAAAGAGGCATATTAAAAAAATCAAGTCAAAGGCATTACTTTGATATTCATGGGTAACTTCTACAATGTATAGGAAACATAGTAATAGTTCTAGAAAAAGTGATCACAAGGACCATAATGTGCTAAGCCATGTACTTATTTAAGTAGACACAGTTAAAAACTTGCACCTCACTTTTCAATTACTTAGTTTTTGCCTCCACTTAATTGCCTTGCTCCTAACATTAATACACTCATTCTTAATTTCTATAGCCACATGTAGTTATATGTACTTAACTATACCCACATAGAGCTAATATCAGTCAGACTTCTCTGCACTCTATGTACCCTATATTAACTTATTTTACCAATCCCACTTATCTGACTTATTTTTCTCTCAGGACCATAGAAGTTAAAGACAAATGAGCCATGAGACCATTCCTGCCTTGCCAGTACCCACCCTTAGGCCTTGCATCTCATTTCAAGGAGGGCCAGGTCAGTCATACCGGTGTTGAATTTGATGAACATCCATTCAGTCGCCCAGCTCCTCTTTAAAGGCAGACAGCCTGTTACACTGCTTAACTTGGAAGTTTGTTCCAGAGATGGGCAGGCGCTGCAAGTCATACCTCTCCAGCCACTTTGACTTATTTATTTGTTGGAGTAGATTTAGATCTCTGGGCCTAGTGTTAGCTGGAGTGTTTTATTTATTAAGATATACAACTTCTTGGACTATTGGATCTCATATAGTCCTATAAGCAACAGAATGGCCATCTGTAAACAGTCTATATGAAACTGCCTACAGGGATAAAGTCTCAAGGCCTTCTTTTTAATTCAGCTTTTTCAGGCTCCTGATCTTTTTAGATTCAAACCTCTGAGGTATTTCCAGTTACTTGATATATTTAGTAAGGTACATCCCCAAAGGGGCATTGTACGCAATGATGATGTATGCAATGTGGAGTACAAAGACGTGAGGACTTCTTTGATCTGAAGAAATGCCGTTTGCTATGAGCTATGCAGGTTAAATTCCTAATCACAGATGTAATATTATGGTCATATGCTATCTGTCATATTGCCATTGTTTCTCACAACCTTTACATTTTCTAGTGATGTGTTTTCTATGGGTGTTTACCAAATGTTACCATGTTGAACTTTTTGCATTGAGCTTGAGACCATTTCTAATATGCCAGCTGTTAATAAGTGTAAGCTCCTGTTGGAGGTCATGTATGTTGGAGGGAGAACTTGACAAAGAGTCTCAGCTTACAATCATCCATGAAGTTAGTTAACTAAAGATCCTCATTTGATAAGAGGAGATCTACGAAGCAGATGCTAAACAACAGATCCCTGTGGAGCTCCTTCATGCTCACACAGGACTCACCTTCTAGACTTACTGTGTTAGTCCTGTCACCAAGTCATCTGATAATTCACCTAATCACATCTGGGTCAGTTTGGAGCCCCTTTTACCTGCTTATTGCATTTACATGTGGTACAGTAAAGAATGTCATGTTTGGGTTAAAGTATGTTGTTTAGTCAGCTTATTTGCGGAATACAGCCTGAGTAACCCTCTCAAAGAAGTTCACAAGATTCATTAGACAGGATCTACCCTTTACAAAGTTAAATGACTTCAGGTTGAGTCTGGCAAGACTTTTAATATCATAGTTAATTAGGTCAGTTACATTTCATGACTTTGTGTATATTTCTCAATTCACTGATGGGTCTGTAATTCTTGTGGTCTGTAGTGGGGTCACCCTTGTGGAATGGCATTATAACAGCTGTATGCCACTGCCATGGGAGAAATCCAATTGCTAGGCTTAAACTGAAGTGTGGGTCTACTAATGTTTGTTTAATGCTATTAATTAGACAAATGGGCTATGTTGTTGGGCTCCATGGATAAGGTATTCTTTATTTTGGAGAGTACCTTCAATACGTACTTCTTTGTGATGGTTGGTGGTTTGATTCTATCAAGGATAAATGGATTTTTATAGGGATGAGGCTGGCACTACATTTACTTGCCATTAAGATCAGACAAAATATACTGGATCAGAGCAAGTAGCACCATTATGAATATGCTCAGAGCAATTCTGGCTGTCATTTTTTTATTTTTCTGTCACAATTAGAGAAGGATTTGTTGTTTTCTTTGACTTCTGTAGCTAGTCCGAGTTGATGGGATATGCTTGTTTTAAAAGTTCTCTAGTTCATTTCTTGGCTGAGTGTCTTCTGTATGGAGTCTGCATTTCCTCCCTGCATTCATGTGAGTTTCCTGTGGGTACTCCAGTTTCCTCCTACACTCCAAAGATGTGCGTCTAGACCATTTCTCCCTAGGCATCCACTGAAAATGGGCTCTGTCCCAGTCAGGTCTTCCCAGTAAACAAATGTTAACTAAATCAATAAACAAATAAAGTATCTTTTTTAATTTCTTATCTAGTTATTTGATGTCCTCCTTAATTTGGGGTCATTTATTTTGCTATATCTGTTCGGGGCTTCTTCTTTTTAGTACATGGTTTAGTACTGCTTAAGGATCACCACACAGGTTTGCTTTTAGAGAGCCCTAATTGCTTGGTTGTACTTGGTGACTGCCAGTTTTTACAATATGAATATTATGGGTAGCACCACTATACTCAAATTTAGAGACTTCATAATGGAATTGTAGGAGATTTGTACAACTGAAGCATTAGAATTGTACAAAAATTGGTTGTGACAGTTTGGAGATTCTGATAGGTGCACAGATAAGTACTAGGTTAGCTGCCCTTATGGGCCATTTTAAGCCTAGCCAATTCCCCTTTTTTTCTGCTCAAAATAACCTATCCTATTTGTTACAGATTGGCCTTACCCATCCTATGGTCGATAATTATATATTACCTGTACTGAGAATAACTGGGATGTAGGAGCTACATCTGTCCATTAGTAGTACAGAGGGCAGTCTCAGGGTAATTTTTCTGTTTTGCATCAATAGATCTAAGTTGCACTTGAAATGGACAGAGATTAACTTTGTTTTATGTGAATGAGGAGTCTGTTCTATAGCAGCAGTATCCTTTGCAAAGTATAGCTGTCTCTCCAAACCATTCTACTGGTGTTACAGAAGAAGTTTAGATCCTTAGACTAAGTATTTCTGATGTCATCTGACTTGCTGATGTGCAGTAAATCCATCAGTAATGAGTTGGAGGATGCCTTATATGTCAGACACAAGTCACCTCTTTGTCAATTTGTAGGATACTGAGTATATTGACAGGGCTTTGAGTCGGTGCAGATAGGACATGTTTTTTAGGCCTTGCATCCTTTTAGTAAGGTATCTCTGTGGGCATTCCAGTTGTTGCATGTGTCTGAACAGATATATGACAAATAGGGCATTATATTCAATGATTGGCCCAATGAGGGCTGAGTAAAGGGGAACAATGACATCCCTAGATCTAGATACAAAACCTTTGTAAGTTGTGCAATATAGAAGGAATTTCTTACAAAAATAGATGCATGTCATCCAAACGTTAGGCCATTGTCCACATAAGTTCTCAAATCTCAAACAACTGGGTTAACTCTTAGGGCATACTGTCAGTGTAGCATTTCCCTGGGGTAGATGACTTCATAAATGACACTTTTTTTGGCATTAAGTTTCAGACCACAATTTTTGACACTAGTTATTTATTTGATACAAACCTTCCTACAGGATGACTAAGTCATTTGGGGATTCAATGACTGCTCCTAGCTTGCAGTCATCTGCAAACCAAGTGAGCCAGACCCCTTTGGTATTTGCTTAAAGGTTCCAGCACAGAATCACTGGTGATGATACCTCTCAACTGTCCATATTTTTGTAGAATGTCCAGATTTTTGCCTTATATTTTTGGTCTTTTCCCCATAAAATTTGTGGTTTTCTAGCAATCACTGAGGATTGAAGTAACTAAATAATGGCATACATTTGAGTTTTGGACTTCATATCCTTCAGAAAATCTACAATAACACAAACCCCATTATTCTAACAACTTTCTAAGTTTATAAGAGCAACAATTAAAATCTTTCCCTATTTTTGTGCCTTTGTCCCTCTTTTATGTTAGGCTTTGTCCAGGTTTCTTGTACTAAGAGGTTAAGAGTTATGCTGGTGAATAGTCTCTTTGTGGAGGTAATTTCCCCTATTTTGACTATCTGCTTCCTATCTGTGAGCCAGCTGGCAATCCAATGGATGACATGGGTTTATTCCCAGTTTATTTAGCTTTTCTACTATGCCTGAGTGGGGAATTGTGTCAACAGTTTTGGCCTGATAGGGGTATGTAGTGGGCAGCATTTTGCCTTTATCTATTGCTTTAGTGACCTTTTCAAAAAAATCCACCAGGGTGAGTAAGCATGATCTCCTCTTGATGAATCCAAAGTGAGATGGGTCTAGTGTTTACAGGTTCCCTCTGTCTTGATCGATTTATTCCATAAGTCTTTCCATGGCTTTGCATATGAGGCTGGTCAGACTCATGGGTGTGTGGAAGGTCCTTCCTTAAGCAGAAGAATGATTGTAGCTGTTCTCCATTCACTTGGTACAAAACCTATATGGAGGCTGTAACTGAACAGTGTTGTTAGGCATGTGGCTAATTTGTGCCTCATGTTATTTAAGATGCATCCAGGTATATTGTCAGGACCTATCAATGGAGTATTTTTAGATTTTGATAGCACTTTGAGGAGTTGGTATTGTGTAATAACTGGAGGTGAGCCAGTTTCAGGTATATCTTGAGGAACAGACAGAGGAGAGAGTGAGGTAAAGTTAGAGCTAAATTTATCTGCCAGTAGTTTAGCTACATCTTCAGTCTCGGTGTCCAGCTTTGTCCAGATGTTAAGAAGTTCAGAGGTATGACTGGGGTTCAGTCCTAATATTTATTTACTGATTTTACAGTTTACAAGTTATCCCCATAAATGTGTAGGTTACCTCAAGGTATTCTAGAATTCTCGCACCTCACAGAAGAATGCTGGGTGATCATTAGATATATATTATATATATCGGGTCTATATAAAAATTGCGAAGAGGCATTACATAGAAAGACCGAAGTCTGAAAACAACGAAGGCACAGGCTAGTGATTTTTTCTACAGGGAAAAAAGTTGCTTGGCCTGAGCTGTAGCATTGCCCTTTACCCCACTGTAGTGCGATCTTGGAGTTGGTATATTTAGTTAGGGGGTGTGTTTTAAATAGTGTGCGATTGTGTTTGGTACTAGTGATTTCTTTCTCAGGGAAAGAAATTGCTGTTTTGACTGTTCACGGTTTAATGTGTTTGGTCTTTATGTGTCGGTGAAGAGGCATTTGATGTAACGCCTCTTCGCGATTTTAATATAGACCCATATATATATTTGCATTTTTCCTTGCCAGATCATGAATGGAAAAAGACTATGATTACCAGTTCAATTACCTGGTTAATGAATGAATAAATTATAAAAAAAAATAAAAAATAAAAAATAAATAAATAAATACACAAATAAAAATAAAAAGCAAATACCCAGAGGTGTAGGTGGAAATAATGCTAAGAATCCAAACCATTCAGTGTTATGACAACACTATAAAAAAAAAAAAAAAAAAAAAAACAGTCACTACCACAGCCTGGACAGGTATAAATAGTTTAGTTCTTCCAAAAAGAATGTTAAACAATTTAATTTGAAATTGTAACTAAAGAAAGAAAACAAACACAGGGAATGGAAAAACTGCAAATTTAATGAGCACTTTCATCTGCAATTGCACTTGTAATTGCAGATGAAAGCGCTCATTAAATTTGCAGTTTTTCCGTTTCCTGCATTCATTTTCTTTCTTTAGTTACTAGTTTGTGCTGTGTTCATCTGAAATTGTCTTAACAAATGGACTTCATCAGAACATAAATCCCATCTACTAGAGTGTTGTTCATATAAACTATTGGTTACGTGATACAATAAATACAAAGTTATGACAACATAACTATTGTGTAACTTTTTTATAGATAAATGTAAGAAACAGTATTTACAGTCCATAAAAATTATGCATAAATAAATGTAAAAAACAACATTTAGATTCCATGAAAAACACCTCGGGATATAATAATGCCTACACTAAGTGCACACTAACTGTACACCATTCTGAGTGAACACACAACGCAGACATAACTCACACCTTCTACCCCCTAATTTTAGTTTTTCTATTGATATTCTTACAGCTTTAAGTATTGACAGGATTCATAAAGGTTAACACAAAGTGTAGATTATGTGTACAGTTAGTACATCTTTCTGAATGACTAGAAATCACAAAAACTGTGATAAGAATGCTCTTGAATTTATATCGTGTACACTTAGTGTACACTTTATTGAATCTAGCACATTATATTTTATGTTTCATTAATCTTACTTAAACAATCAAAATTCACAATGTTAGACATTGAGCAAGTAATATAACATAAAAACATAAAACATATAGTGCCTAATAAAGTTAATAAATGAATCAATAAGTGTAGTACTTCATACAATCAATCTAAAAAAACTTATCAAAACTTATCAAAAGGAAACACTTATAAAATGTGCATATTAAGTTAATTTTTATATCTAATATGTATTAAATTAATTATTGTTTAATTGTGTACTTTATGTATTTATGTATATATATATATATATATATATGTGTGTGTGTGTGCATGTGTGTGTGTGCGTGAGTGCGTGTGTGCGTGTATGTGTGTGTGTGCGTGTGTGTGTGGGTGTGTGTGTGTGTGTGTGTGTGTGTGTGTGTGTGTATATATATATATATATATATATAGATATATATATAGATATATATATATATATATATATATATATATATATGTGTGTATACAGCAAATGGGTTTATGTCAGGTTACCACATTTTCGGGAACTCGAACTTCAGATGATCGAGATCATATGTTTGACTTTCCGAAAACTCGAATGAAACAAAATAACCAAAATCTATGTTTTTGTGCACATATGTCCATATTAGCTCCATATACTTAGTAGCAGTCTGTCATTGTCCCCTCATCCCATTATTTGTTTTAAATAATTCTAAAATAGCAAAATTGAAACCACAGGATTAAATACAATCATACCAGTGTTTGTGCAGAGCATTGTTCACATCTTCCTGGTGTTAATATCATACTGGCATTCATAAATTCTTTCATGTAGGCTCCTTTCTGTCTTGCCCACATAAAACGCTTGACATTGGGAACATAATGGTGTAACTATTGAGTATAGGGGGCTAATATAGCAAGTGCGATTACACATGAATGCCACACCTGGTTTGAATTAGCTGCAAAATTATAATACAACTAGTATTGCCTTTATAATCGCATATTTAATATAATAATATGTGCACCTAATAATATACATAGCTGTGTATATCCAAATACATGTGATTGTAACTTTTTAGGAATTGTTCTGAAATTGCTTAGCAGATTATCAATTTGTAAACTGGTTTTAAATTAATTGGGTATTTTATATATATATATATATATATATATATATATATATATATATATATATAGAGAGAGAGAGAGAGAGAGAGCATACAAAAATATAAAATATACACAACTGAATAATAGTTGATTTAATATATATATATATATATATATATATATATATATATATATATATATATATATATATAAAATTTAATACTATAAATTGGCCCTAGGCGTGAGTGCGTGTGTGTGCGTGTGTGTGCCTTCTGTGGAAGGTTGGGCACAGGGCTGGCAAGTCGACACTGTAAAACTCCACTGCCAAACATGAACAGACAGGCGATCCGCTGTGATGACCCCTAACCGGGAAAAGCCGAAAGAAGAAGAAGAATATATAATTTAATATGCACATTGTATACATTTTTTGCTTTTGATAACTTTGTTTTAGATTGATCATATGACATATTACACTTATTGATTCACTTATTAACTTTATTGGGCACTGCATGTTTATAGATTCATAGAGTCATAGATTGTTACCAGGCTAATGACCCGGGGGGGGGAGCGTTTCTAAGCCTAGCCAGGTTGTCCTGTATCCAAATAGAACATTGAGAGCCAGACATTTATAAGCTTCCTCTGTCCATAATGGACATGAGTACCAGAAAACAAAACATATTTCTGTTTTTATGTTATATTCCTTAGCTAATGCCTTATTTATGTAAGATCAATGTAACATAAAAGATGGTGATTTTTATTATGGACTGCAAATGTTGTTTCCTATATTTTTTTATACACAAAACATTTTTGGGTCAGATTTATATGTTACACAATAGTTATAGTATCGCAACTTTGTTTATTGCATCACATGGCCAATAGTTTATATAAACAATTTTGTGGTGGTTGTAATTTATGTTTTGGTGAAATCCATTTGCTAACCAATTTTGGACAAAAGCACTTAAAATTCTTATTGGAAGAATTAAACTATTTATACGTGTCCAGGCTGTAGTATTTACTGGTTTTTTTTTGGAAGCAATACTAGCCATATTCAGACTTTACACATGAAACCTGGCCACTTCTGGTTTCTGTCTCTGTATTATATCTCTCTGTTGTTCCCTTTTGCTATGCATATAGACATAGATAAAATATTTACCTATTTTATTTTTATTATGATTGTATGTATTTATTTGTGGGGATACAATGCTGTCAAAACAAAAATTTCTGTCATCACGTTTTTATGTTTTTCTTTCAGAATGGCAACAGATGGCATGCGACAATTTGTGCTGAGTTATCATGGTTTCCTAAAAAAAAAAATGAACAGATGTCTTAATTATAGACTGCATACCAATACATAACAAAATATGACAGGTTGAAAAAATGAGGAATACAAAAGAAAAAGGAAACAAAGCAATGTGCACTGTTTGGCTATTTAGCCTTTACACACACTGCCATTTTATACAACTGAGTTACTTGTTTACTTTTCACAAAAAAAAAAAAAATAATAATCTGCCTGCATTTCTTTAAAAAATGTATATTTATGTCTGCATGCACAACAGGCTTAAGGTAATTTATGTCTTCATTTTTAACACCCACACTAAAGTGCTGTAAGAATTAGACATAACACTTGGGTCTGTACTCCACACGTGCTTCAATACATTGTAACAATAAGTACACTAAATTGTTTAAAATTTCAGATTTGCAGGATAGCAAGCTTTCATTTTGCATCTTTCATTTGATTAATTCATTTTACCCTGCACCTTGTTAATTAACACTGTTAAGAAATCTATTGTAAGGAATGTTTTTTTCACATTTCATGTTATCTTAAGTCCTTTCATCATCTGTTATTTCTTCAGAAAGGGAAATGTTATTCAAGCATAACATTGGGAATTTGTCATTGGTAAAATGGAACCACTCTTGTTTAACAATACCCCTGTGTGCTAAAGAAAAGGCAGCATCTGTCACTAGAAGCTGTCCTACATAAATTGTTTTGTGTTTACTGCATGCAAATTATCCTACAAAAAAGACTTCAGTCAACAATAATGCTTGCTTTTCCCCAGTCTTAGCAGTCTTAGATTGCTGCAGGTTGCATATCTTATTTTTTCTACTTCCATGAGTTCAGCTTTTTCACATTAAGTATTATTTGCTAAATTAATTTATATGTACCAGATGCAATTATTGAAATTGGTATACTGAAAGCAGCAGATACTAATCAGTTTTGTTACTGTAGAAACTATTATCTCTTCAGATTAATTAGTTTTACCCAGTGCTACTTCAGGTAAGCTATTATTTAAAAAATGTTAGTAGCACTGCACCAAGGAATATTTTTTAAAAGTAATATGGGCTGGTAGTTCATCCAAAACTCAGTATTATTAGAACATTTGAAACCTTATATTTATCAGAGTTTTTGTTTTAATTAGTGCATATTATACAACGACCCCCCATTAATATTCAAAAACGTGCATGCTGATTGGCAGCATGCACGTTGTAAATCTGAGTTATAGTAATGGAAAAAGGTACGGTCGCCCGGACTTTTTCCATTACTATAACTCTTTTTTTACAGCAACGGAGAACGCAAGATCTCCGTTGCTTCACACTGTCTCGCTATGTTAAACGTTTTTAACATAGCAAGACAGCTTTAAAAAAAGCAACTGAGATTCTCCGTTGCTTTTTTTAAAGCTGTCTCGCTATGTTAAACTCCTTTAACATAGCGAGACAGTTTGTAAAAAGCAACAGAGATCTTGCTTTCTCCATTGCTTTTTTCAAAACTGTCTCGCTATGTTAAATGGGTTTAACATACCGAGACAGCTTTAAAAAAAGCAACGGAGATATGCTTTCTCCATTGCTTTTGCCCACAGCTCTGGTGTACTGCGTGGGCATATGCATGCACAGTACATCAGAACTGCCGCAGAATACCAGACAGCTGCGGAAGGGCAGCAAGGAGGCATTATACAATGCCATTATTTAAGAAAAGTAATTATTTTTTTTCTTAAATAATGTCATTGTATAATAGCAATAACCCACTTCTGGGTGTGGGTAATGCTGGATTTACCCATGGTTGGCTTTGTTTGGCCACTCGGGCTTCGCCCTTGTGACTAAACCACACCAACCGTGGGTAAATCCATCATTACCCACACCCAGGCATGGGTTATTGCTATATTGTATCACTCCAGTCTTGCACATTCTTTGCTGCTGTCTCATTATTTATGTATTTGCTAGTTTGTTTATTTATTTAATTACTGCTTGCGGGCCAGTGATAGTAGGCTGACCCTTGAGGACCCATTTCTGACAAAACCTGGGTGAATGAATAATGCAAGTGAAGTGTAAACATATTAATAATGTTTGTTGAAGCAGATTTTGTGGTATACAGTCAGTCACATTGCAAGTACACATACTAAAATCAAAGTTAAAAATGAAGTGGGTACACAGTACAGGGAGCAACATGATGGAGAAAGTTAAAATATTATATGAAGTGCAAAAACATTGTTATGCATTATGAAGAAATATTTATACTGTTTACAATGTTTATAACATTATAGAGATGTGGAATTTGATCTAATTTTAAAAGGTAAGCTGTTCCACATTTTTGATTGGTCATTAAAAACATTAACCTGTTGTGGTGTATAACTATGCATAATTTGATTTATTAAAATTTATCTTTATAGCATGTTACAGCATTTGGTAATTTTATTGGAAGTTTTAAGACAGACAGAATAAATGAAGAAAAGAGACTGGGTGACATTTGAAAACACTGTGCAGTGTGTAGCTGTTGTATGCAAGGTGACGTGGATGAATGTAGTACTCATATAATAAACAGTAGAGAAAGCACAACACAACCTAGGTGCAATGAACAAAACTATTGCAACAAAGGCTATGTGAATTCAGTCAGATGAACTGCAGAGAAAAATAATGCCATTCATAATGTTAAAGAGGTGTGTACCATGACACACTTGGATGCACATCACTACAAAAATTTTTGGAAACAGAACAGCAGACATTACATCAATGCTAATGGTAAATGTAATGAATAATATTGCCTTTCACATAGTAGGAGTAATAGCTGTATGAGACTCTGCTACAGCACCCACAGCCAACAAATAGACAAAGCACTGATCCCTGTGTCAGCAGGCAAGAACAGTGGGACAGACTCCATAAAGATGTGCAGGCAATGGATGAGTCATGTCAAATGTGTCAGGCCGTGGTGTTCCAGGAGACTGAGGTAGGAATAGATATCTACAGACCAGGGCTGTAATTGTTTTGACCATCCTGACAACAGTACATTTCAAAGGCACAATGAAGACACAGTAAGCAGATCACAGATATCAGCAAGTCACATCTTGCAACAGTTTCTGGATTGCCTCCTGGCCCATACAGATCACCACATACAGTTCCAGGAAACATAAACTGACATTAACCCGAATGAATGGTGCTAAAACCATGGTCTGAGACTAAATGATAAGAAATGCACAATCATACCATTTGGTAAATCAAATATCCCTGCAAATTATAATATTGATACCACACCTATAAAAGAAAACTCAGTGGTGAGGGACCTAAGAACATAGATAGATAGTAACCTAAACTTTGACCATCAGCTAGCTACAGTAGTGAGAAAATCCTTCTGTGTAACTCCACTTATAAGTAAAGGCATGGCATCAAGATCAAAGGAAGTCATAGTGACATTGTACTCGGTCTTCATCAGGCCCATAATCGAATACAGTGCTCCCTTCTGCATGTATCTAACCAAGCCCTTACACCAATTGGACCGGCCCCAGCCCCCAGAGGTTTCTCACTAAAAAATACAAAGAGTAAGACACATCTTATGCAGACGTACTAAAGGCCCTGTCCCTTTACTCCTTCTCATATTGTTTATTGAGAGGGGCTTATGCTTGACCTACAAGGCATTCTCTGATCCAGCCTTGATGAAAATTTTGCATATTCGCAAGAAAAATTATAGAAGGGTAACATGTTCCATGGATCTGAACCATATTTGTGACTCTAACAGAACTTGCTGGAGAGACAGATTCGTACCCCAAAGGCTACCTCATCTATGGAATAAACTTCCCATTTTTTTAAACAACGTACGTTCCTCGCTTTCTTCAAAATGAATTTGGATAAATGAATAGGGAACCATAAAGTCACTCCTGGGGTCCTGCCCATGTCTGTTATGGACAGCGGTAGTCTGCAAAATGACTCAGGGCTCCAACATCCAAAGATGCACTACCCTGATACTATCGGATCCCATATCTGGGGAATTAAGCTATAATACTGTCATATCCTGAGCATTATTGGATAGGCTTGTAAAGGCTCTTCTGCCAACAGCTAGGAACCTATAAATAAGATTTCTGCAACACATGCCACAAAATAAATATCTTCAGAGCCAAAGATGCCACAAAGAGTGTAATATAAAAATAACAAACCGATGAGGCATCAGCTTCCTCAGTAGATGTGGCTGCTGCTCTGCAAACTGTCTGGTAAGATGCTATATCATCAATGTGTTTGCCCTATATCCAGAGGACAGTCTCTCATCTGCACTGACAAGGCAAAACTGCCCTTTCCCATGCTGTTGTGTGGGACAGACTTGCACAATGTGACATACTTTGCCAGCCCCACTGAAGGTGCACCAGCAGATGGGTTCACCTGTGCCCATTGAGAATGTGTAGCAGGTAGATATCTGAGTACTGCAGACACACTAAACACATGATGTAATGGGGATGCAGTCATCCTCTGTGGGGAACATAGTAAATATTGTTTGTTTCATAGTACCAGGCTGCCTCTTCACCTCTTCATGGGGGTGGATCTCCTACATCAAACTAGTGATATCATGATATAGCAGGGCAATGCCATTGGCAAAATGTCTCCATTGCATTTTGTGGTGTTAAGCAGCCTGATGAGGTCTGTAGGTCACTGGTCTAGTAGCACAGAATGTCTGTGTAATACATGTTACAAAGACTGGTGAACTCTAACTGAATGATTGCACACACGCACACACTCACACACACACACACACACACACACACACACACACACACACACACACACACACACACACACACACACACACACACACACACACATACACACACATTCATATACACATACACCACTACACTATGCTGTAGGAGCTCAGCATGGCATGACAGGACCTCAGCAGCTGTAGCTGAACCTGCCCCAGCCTCAGTACCTACCACCATATGCTGTTATACCTGCAATGGTGGCACTATAGTAAGTCTGGCATTTATACAGAGTGCTCTGTGAATATGAGTGGTGGCTTATGCCATGGACTGACTTGGCAGAAACACCATACCCATGTGGATGTCCATGTCATAACATAATTCCCTCAACACTGGATGGTGGTGTGAAAGAGCTTGCACTGCATGTGCCACCATTAGGCACACATAGTGTTGGAACTATGTGTGCTGGACAATGGCATCTCCCTTTCATGGCAGGGACAGTGCTAGCCCAGACATAGGATATGTGTCAGTCATGAATGGTCTGCCTCTGTGTCTTGTAATGAGGTAGACCAGTCACAGCATACAAATATTCCATGACTGGTCTGCCTCTGTCATGGGACAGAGGCAAACCTGTCATAGGATATGTATCTGCTATAATGTCTGTCTGAACAGGGCACCCTATTTCATGAAAACTGCCTCTGCCACATGCTCATAATGTTTCATAAATGGCTCATTAAATCCTGTATGTCATCTAATCAGCGCAGCAAGGACTGTGGTGGTGATGTCAGCCTGTCTCCGTTTTATGCCCTGTACTTATAATGGATAACAGCCACTGCACAGCTAACATAAGGGGAGGACAGTACCAATGGTGTTTAAGGCTACTTGCATGATATTCACCAATGTCTTCTACTTGTTCAGTGGAGCTTATGGCAACCAAGTGGAAATGCAGTAATGGGGTAGACATCCCTTCATGGATAGATCTTGTCTGTGAAATCCTGCTCTTGTGTATACTCCTGCATGTCTAGGATAGTTTCCACAGGTACAGAAGCTACATCCTTAGAATGGGGTGGGAATGTGGATGCCTAACATCCTGTGTCAAACATGGCTGCATAACTCCTGACCCTGTCAGGATTTGGCTGCCATTAACATCACAGCTGGACATGTCTCCAATATCAGACACTGTATATTGACAGTGGAGGACCCTAACAGCACTTCACCTGTGAAAACCCCAAAAACAAATTGCCCTCACTAATAAGACCCTTCCTCAATACTTGAATCTCACCGAATGAATGAATAAATAATACCTAGCAGAGTGAAATAAGATTCTACAGACATGACAATGAAAAAGGAGTGGCTTTACTCAGTGTTTGTGCCTGTCCCTAAAAGACAGTAGCAACAGATTGCACTAACCAGTGGATGTCACTAATCAGTCATGCTAGTAAAATTCTCATGTAAGTCCTTCTCAGTTACACTGCAACATTAGCAGAATGAAGGCATGAGAGGCAGATAAAGAACATATGGGGGTTCAGGAAGGGTGTTGGCCCTGGAGACCAAGTGTTAAACCTTCGAATAGTCCTTGAAAAAGCAAGATCATTCAGTCAGCCTCCCTTATGACATTTGCTGCTTAAAGGAAAGCCTTTGACTCTGTGAATCTCTGCAAGCTGTGGAATGTATTAAAACATACTGGTATTAACAGCTACTACATTCGAATTATTGGAAACCCATATATACACCAACATGCATCTATTAGAGTAGGGAGTGTTCTTGCAGAACCCCTTTCATATGGAAAGGATACTTAATTTTACTTATGTGTTTTAAGTTGTATAATGCCAAAATTATGTAAACTTCTATGGATGAATTGTTTATGACAGGTTTTCAAATAAATATTAGGAATATTGATAATTTACACTATACACACGACATTGTCCTCATTGCAACACGATTGGAGGATTTACAAGAGTCTGTAGATAAATTAGATGAAGTCTCAGCACTATTCCCTCGAAATAAATGTATGGAAAGCAAAAGGCATGGCAGTATATGACAAAAATGTAACCTTCAACATTTATTGTCAATGAATGTGTCTTGAACAAATGGGTACTTTGAAATACTTAGCTGTCAACATAAAACAAGATATTGACTGCAGCAAAGAAATTTGGGCCAGGTTTGGTGCAGTTAGATCAAATATTAGATCACTCACCCAGATGTGGAAAGATGCCAAGCTGACACTGCTCAAAACAATAGCCTGGTCATTGGCAACATATGAATGTGGGAGTTGGACACTCGAGAAGGAGAACATCAGAAAGTTAGATATGTCTGGGTATCTCAGCATTTTGTGGGATAGGTGGACAGAACATCAGTCAAATTAATCAACCTTGAGAGAGCTTCAGACAAAACTCAGCTTGTAAACATGATTGGTTGACAGAAACTAAGATATTTTGGTTGCATCACAAGAAAAAGAAAATTACCACATTGATTTTACAAGGCAACATGACAGGAAAATGATCAAGGGATGACAGAAATAAAGCTGGACAGAGGACATTAAAGAATGAACAAGAATATCACTGATGGATTGCTGTATAGCAGTGTGAGATGTTGGTGCAATATTGTCTCGAGTTCTGGTGATCTCTGATTCTCAGAAACAAGGATGGAAGAAGTCAAGAAAGTCAAGTCAATTGAATTGTTTGGCAAATTAATAGGTAACTTATTTTGTGCCGAGGTCTCTGCACCTGTAGCCCTACTGTTTCTGTGAAAATAAGTTGTTATGCTTGTAAATTGTACTAAGCCAGACATTTACTCACTATGGTAGATACTTCTCCTTGCCAAGACATACTCACCTGGAGCATATGCAACAGATATTCTGGGTGGCTGAGTGAGAGCTGCACCAATATCCAGAACTCCACCATGGAATGTAGACATGTATGGATTCCTACATGCAGTGAGGCCAGGAACTCATCCATCTTTGTTAAGGGTGGTTCTGTCAACGGAATGTCTCATGCTACCTTCTTTTCCTGTGAAAGGTTGGCAGCCCAACCTTTAATAGCACTTATGATGTCAGTGGCTTGGTATTTCACTTGCTGGTAATGCTCCCCTCTCCATTGATGGCAGTGATGTCATTAATAATATTCTACCAGGCATGATCACAAAAGTGATAGTCAGATATCTCAACCATGAAGACAGACGGACTCTAAAAAAATGTTCATTCTTTGCATGGGAAAACTTGCTTTTATACTGCTTACCAATTTTTGGCAGCCTGCTGTGGAATGGAAAAAAATATATATGTGAGAACATTCACACCTCTAACTGATGTATGCATACACTGTGTAAACAGTATGTTTCTGTGTGATACAAAGTATGTGGCCTTGCACCATCACTGCAAGGAATATCACATACACATTGAATTATTTTGAATAACATGGACAGGAGATGTGTAGCACTTCTTCTCCCCCCCCAAAAAAATGTGGACACCCTCATCCAGTTTACACCTGCAGTTGGGTGAACATACTTATGTCATGTATATAACAGCATAAAGTTATTCATGCACATATATTTACTTAACATAAAGAAAGGTACAGCACACTGGCTCATGACGGGACCTTCTCAAGGCCACAAAAATATTCATGTGACACAGATGATTTGCGATGTAACAGCAACACAGCTGCTCCTGCTTCACAGTTTACAGTGTATTTTATGGAAGTCTTACATATGAGCCGCTGATGGAGGTACACTGTTTACATGTCATTACCAAGCCTGTTGTATAAACACTCTACTCCACCATGCAGCAGGCACACAAAGGGCATATGCAATTGATCACATCATACTACTACAGAATGATGCATTCCTTTAGATACCCTCCAGAAAGTGTATCAAAGATTAATAAGTTTATAAATTCAGGCCAAACGTCTCAACCCGTGAGCACTGAAAAAATAGGAAAAAGTGCCTGAAAATAAATGCATCTCCACCACCCTTATGAGATTGAAATTAGCATAACATTTGAATAAAAATATCATATAACTCTTCTTGTTTCCCTTAGGAATGTGGTAAACTATTCAGAAACTCATGTTTAAAAACAGAGAATGACAAAAATGATGGAAAATATAAGCACATTATCAATCTCTAAACTTTCGTAAATTGTATTGCAAACTTCTAACATACAAGGTCATTTATTTTTGCTTCAGAAAAAAAATATTTTCTTCAGTGGTAAGATTATCCTGGGGATTTAATAAAATCTGCATAGGGATAGTGTAAGTCTTACACAGAAGGTACCGTGGTCATGTCTGTGGCTCCCCCTCAGCAGCACGCCTTGCATATTAATGAAGTCACGCTACTGAGGGAGAGCCATGTAATGATTACAGAATCAGTGTATATGGTGTGTTACAGTGTCCGGAGATGAGTAACACACCCCCTGCACTGTCAAAGTACCGAATAGTCAGTGTATGGCACTGAAAATAAAATTTAAATAGTTTAAATTTATGTGTGTGTGTGTGTTTGCGTGGCACAGCACAGAGCTTAGCAATGGACACATGCCAGACATCTAAAAATAGAAACTGGATGGACTCAATTATAAATGGTAATATCAGGTTTAAGCATAGCTGAGTGGGTTTGCATGGGGTGCCGCAGTGCTCAGCGGTGCTTAAATGTAGTTGAGATATATATATATATATATATATATATATATATATATATATATATATATATATATATATATAAAAGTACAACAGCAATCTGCAAGGCTATGTAGCAGAATTGGTAGACTGACAGCTTCATGTACAGTAGGTGCAGGGTTTGAATACACAGACTGATTATTTTATAAATACACATTCTGAGAGTTATTTTACATCCCGATGAAATAATTCTGTGATTACACAGACAGCTTATTAATATTATTGCGCAAATACTCATTTATGAGATGTACTAGTAAGCCCTGATTGAATTTTGTATGAATACACAGACAGGTTATTAAGCATGTATGTTGCAAATACATGTAAGAGATTTAAGCATGTATGTTGCATATACATGTAAGAGATGTATTTTAAACTTATGATAGAATATTGTACATATGCAGAGACATTTTATGAAGCATTTATTTTGCAATTACACAATTATGAAATGTATAATGAAATCCTGCAGTGCTGCACCCAGGTAAGCTCTGCTAAGCAGAGCTAAGCCTAGCCAAGCACTGCTTAAATAAGGAATGTTTTATCAGTACTTAGCTGGTTTGCACATTGATGTGTAGTGCGAAGTACTGCTAAGCACTCTCTATTTGAGCAGTACTTAAGTATTGCTAAGCATTGCCAGTTTAAGCACTGCTCAGCTGATCTCAGTTGGTTTGGGCGATGCTAAGCGAAGAGCCACATTTTTAAAAATGGCCCAATGATGGCAAAGGGTGAGAAAACATCCTTATTTAAGTTGAACAGGTGGGAATATAGCCAGAACCTGTTAGATTTTGACCCGTGCAAAAACTATGGTAGGAGTTGGAGAGGGTGCATGCTTCTGGGCTCAGAAATGGGACATTCTGGAGACCAGGGTCATGGTTGGACTCTTTGTAAAACACCATGACATCTGGCTGCTGCAGGGCCAGTACCAGGGGTTGGAATACAAGTTGGAGGCCTGGGACTGGCTGGCATGTGACCTCACCAGTGTAACTGGTATCCCCTGTACAGGTGATCAGGTTTGTCACCATTTTGATGACCTGAAGCATGAGAAGGGGGATGTCTTGGCCACTTGGATCCAAGATGCCTAGGATGACAATGCCCCACAAGTTTGTAAGCATTGTTTTACCAGTAATTAATCTGCATGTGTGATAGACAGGTATGCATAATGGTATATTTCTCTCCCCACAGCTACAGAGGAGAGAGCTTGCAACCTGGAGGCCCATGCAGGGTGCCTGGCCAGGTTGCACCGAGACTGTGGTGAATACAGATGTATCTTGCAATCTAAAGTCATATAAACAAGAAAGAGTCCATTAATAACTGCCAGTATGTTATGAGTATATTGTAATGAATGTGGTCATAGAGCTGGACTGATATAACTGAGTGATGCTAGGTACAGTTCGATAAAGATGAAAGCATGATACCTGATAATGTTAAGGAAAAAAGTTTCTACTGCGTTAATAATGTTAAGAAAATAAATGGTTCTACTGCATTAATAATGTTAAGTAAATAAAGTTCAACTGCATGAATAATGTCAAGGAAATTAAGTTTCTACTGCATTAATTGTGGAATTACAGCTGTATTGCAATACCTGCATTATAGGAAGTGTTCATCAATAAAGACTGTTACATGTATACCAATCACTGCATGATGTCACCCCTAATAAAGCTGTGTTGTGTAATATATGTGTATTTTGGGCTGTTGGTCATGAAATCGAGTAGTACAACTGCTATGAAGTAAAAACAGGAATAATACCACAGAGTGACTGAAGGTTAGATAATAAAGAAGTGTTCTGCTAAACTGTAGATGTGGAGCTGTACTACAAGATATAATGCATTATATTTGTTCTGCACTAAGATCTGAACCTAGAATAGACAAGGTATATAGTGTGTATCCCAGGACGGTCTTGTGTTAACCATTGCATTTCAGCTATATTCATTCCTGATGTTAGTTACGCTGCTGCAGACAAGTATAAAACTGTAATAGCTGTAGACTGCAAATATACCATTTGCAACTGTATATGGATCAGGTAGCTAACCCAGCACTCCAATATGGTCTGTACACATCACACATAGTTCCATCCACTAGTGGCTAATTCTATGGGTTTCCCTCAGAATGTCAAAATGCTGAAACCTTGAATTTCATATGGTCGAGACCATATGATCGAAGTTTCAGAGAATTTTGAAATTCTGAATGGAGATCTGCATACCACGTGAAATGGGAGATTTCCCTTTCCCTCACTGTAGTGCAATCTCAGAGTTGGTATATTTATGTAGCGGGAGTGTGGGGGGCTTGCCTCCTGCATAATCATTTAACTAGTTGTTTTTTTTTTTTGTTTTGGGATTTGTTTCAGAATTTCGATGTTCCAAAACATCGATCATATGGTCTCAATCATATAATATTCAATGTTTTGGAATTTCGAGATTCCAAAGTGTATCCAATTAAACACACCTGCATTCCATGCATTAATGCACAGTTCACCTACTATCTCTGTCATGCATGAATCTCAAGCATGTGTGTTCAAGTGGCACTGTAGTCTTGTATAACACTCTACCTCTATTACCAGGTGGCAGTTTGCTACCAGGTGAGCTCTAGGCACATAGCAATCAATGTTTAGCAGTGGCTCAGTATCTCAATTTGATAAACACTAGGTATGATGTACATTTTGTCACACATAGACCGGGCTTCGAATCCAGGGACAAATACTACTAAATATTTATAGAGACAGTTATGTATTGTTAACAGATGTTCTCCTCACAGGAATTACATGTAAATAAATGACTGTAGTCCCTGTTTGAATGGATTAATAATTTGTGTGTCCAGATGTACCAGAGTGTTAACAGCATTGCTCAGCAAGGTGTTAGGATGTCAGTATATAAAAAGTCAACAAGTACAATACTAATACAGGTTAATAAAACAAATAAAACTGTTTAATCTTGGTATGGCTGTATGCCTGGTGTGTCTGTGAATGTCTGCTGATAGTCTAACCCCCATGCATGCCAAGGATGGCATGATAAGCGTAACATCTCTGTACTATGCATGATACATGTCTCTCAAGTGTCATGCTGTCATGGAGTGTGATCACTGTTGCCAGATCTCTTGGGACACAGATTTAACATATACTTGATTTATGTCAATAGCACAGTGACACTACATCAGTCCACAGTACACCTTGGTACTCATATATGTTCCCTTGACATGTAATAGTCCCCTGTAGTTGTGTACTTGTAGGTAGTACAGCTTGGCCCATACTGTCCCACGCGGATAGATTAAGAGGTATGTATGTGCTACAGAAGTTATAGGGCACTTTTATACATAAGGGCAGACCTGTAGGGTATATAAGAGTACTGTTGCAAACACTATAGCCTATACTGGTAGTAATGGAACGTCTCCCCCCCATCTGCATCATAATTTCTTATTGTTATACATCGGGTATGGCTTACTTTTAACATATAAGACAATACAAAAACTGCCCAATAACCACCAAATACCTCTGCAGAAATGCTCGATACAAACAAAAATCCAAAAAAGAAAGCTGAGGTAAGGCTCCAGTGTCCAAATAAAGGCAGAAACCAGTCTTTAGGCGTTGTATAAAATGAAGTCTTCGTTAATGTCACACAAGCGCTTTCACACAATGCTTCTTCAGGTGTATGAGTAACATAATTAACCCCACCTATTTATATATCTAATTTAGTCACAAGACATAACAATCTATTGGAATTAAAGTTATACAGTTACACAATGGATTAATATATATGAAAGTGCTAGCATCAACTATCTTATTAGTTTATTAAAAAAAAAATATATATATATATATATATATATATATATATATATATATATACATATAAAAAAAAATTTTAAATAAAAAGCATTAAATGCTCATATATATAAATCTTACTTATTAAATAAAAATACACATATAAAAATATAAAATCATAGCAATCCTAATATCATATCTATCTACGTAACCCCCTTTTTCTCAAAATGGGTTTGATGGGCATGCTGTCATTAAGCCCATGGCCAAAATTAGCTCTCAACATAACTATCCATTTGGCCTCTATCTCTTCAGTTCTATCCCTAATGTCCCCACATTTAAGATTTTCATATGTTCTTGCAACTATCATAAACTTGAATGTGTGCTGGTTACCTACTTTAGAAACATGTTTAGATAAAGCATTACATTCAGACCCCTTCCCTATGTGGTATATATGCTCCCTAATTCTTTCTTTTAAACTACGATCTGTCTTGCCTATATAAAAACTGTTGCATAGACAGCAAGTAGCAAGATATACCACATGTGTAGTCACACATGTTCCACTAACCCTGATATCAAAAACTTTACCTGTATCTGGATGTCTGAAACATATATCTTTATTGATAAACTGACATTGCTTACAATTACCACATGGTTTTGTGCCAATGGGGTTAACTGCTCTGACACTGTCTCTATTGTT
Organism: Protopterus annectens; assembly: GCF_019279795.1. Classification (NCBI taxonomy): domain Eukaryota; kingdom Metazoa; phylum Chordata; order Ceratodontiformes; family Protopteridae; genus Protopterus; species Protopterus annectens. Next base: position 688,651,083 of record NC_056737.1, on the reverse strand, counting down.
ACATAGCCTTCTTTTAAGATTCTTTTTATTTTTGAAGGTAAACTGTGGTCTTGAGCCTACTACCTTATTGATGATGGGATCAGTCATAAGAATCTTCCAGTGATTATTAATAATGCTGGTATATCTCCCAACATCCCTTGAATAAGATATATTAACTTTCAGGTTATTATCTCTTTCATTTATTTCCCGATGGTATTTATCCGAGAAGTATGGTTTAGCCCTTGTCTCCCTCAATCGTTTTACTTTCCTACAACCATCTTCTATGATATTTCTCTCGTACCCTCTCTCTTCCAATTCATAACAGGTTTTATTAAGTTGCTTCTCAAATTCATCTTTATTAGCACTTAATCTAGATGCTCTAAAAAATTGATTTTGAGCAACATTTCTAAATACATATCTGGGATGCATACTCTCCCTTGATAATAGAGTATTAACATGACATTCTTTCCTATAAAGTTTAGTGCTAATAGTACCTGAATTTCCTTTTTCCAAGAGTACATCTAAAAAACTAATCCTCTCTTCAGAGTAATTTAAGGTAAATTTCAAAAATCGTGTTGTATTATTAATATATTCCACAAACGCTAACAAATCTATTACTGTTCCCCCCACAGAATAAAGAGATCATCGACAAACCTCCTATAGAATAATACCAAGTCACTATAGGGTCCATCAAACACATATTCTGTCTCCCATGCCAACATAACAGCATTAGCATATGTGTTAGAGCATGAACTCCCCATCGCTACACCATTCTTTTGATAGTAAACTTGGTTCTTAAACAAAAACACATTATTCATAAGCACCAAATTCATCAATTCATGCAATGTTCTCAATTCATCAGGTTTATACAAATTAATTCTGGTCATGAGTTCACTGAACAACTCTAGACCTACTGTGTTAGGAATAACAGTAAATAATGAAACAACATCTAATGTTACTAATAAAAAACTAGAACTTAGTTTACCCTGTTGCATATATACATAGAGATCATTAAGAAATTGTTCAGTGTCTTTAAGAACAAATTCAGATTTATCTATAATTGGTTTTAACTTTTTATCTAAATATATGGATAATACTTCAGTGCACCACCCACTACTTGAGACTATAGGTCTCATAGGGGGTCTGACAGGATTCTTGTGAATCTTAGGCAAACCTTGTATGTGGGGAATAGTATATTTCGTACTAGTAAAATATTCAATTAGTTCTTTGCTAATAAGATGTGTTTGTTCTAGTTGTCTAATCTTATTATTAACTGCTATAACCATTTCTCTAACATCAGAGTATCTAATCTTCTGATAAAAATCAGTATTGTCTAGCATCTCATACATCAGAGCATCATACAACTCACTGTCCAAAACAACTATACGCCCACCCTTATCAGCTGGTCTAATGACCAAGTCAGCATCATTTTCAAGTTTATATAAAGCTTCAAATTCACTTTTACTAAGGTTATGCCAATTATTTCTACTTTTCTTATCATTATAGGTTTTATAAATATCATCTATAACAATCTGTTCAAATGCATTAATCAATGCTGTTTGTTTGGGGACAAAAGTGCTAGGTCTGTTAAAGCCAAATCCATCATTAACTACATTCTGTTGAAATAAGTATTTTAACATCAAATTTCTTGTAAACATCTTAACATCGAAAATTATATCTGTGATACTCATATCACTCGAAGGTATAAACGATAGGCCTTTCGACAGTACATTAATTTCTGAGTTTGTCAAAACACGCTTAGAAAGATTTGTTATATATGTCTTACTTGTTGGAAAGCTTTCTTTATGGTGTAGGTATTGTCCTTCACTTCTTCGTACTTCCTTTTGTACCGGGTGTTGCTCCTGCCCCTTGGTTGATATTTCTGCCCCTGAGAGTCTCTCCGATTCCCTGAGGTATCCCTCATAGGAAGCGGAAAATTTAAGCAATGATTAACTGCACCAACAGCTTCTTTCAACACAGATGGTTGCTCACGTTGAAGAGTACTCAATACTTCATTCTCCGCTCCCCTATGCACTTCTGCAGTAGTTAGGACAACCTTTCTCCTCGCACCCAACACATCGCTGGAATTCACTACTGGCGAATTGGTCTGGACACATATAGCGTCATTCGCCATGCTTTCTGAATGCAAAGAAACTCCACACTGTTGTACTAATAAACCGCCATTTTGGATTTCAATGGCTCCTACGCTGACATCATTACATCGTTCATCATCCAGCCTGGGTTGCCTGATTTCACTAAATGTTGTATCACGTGGCCAAGTGAAAATATTGCCCAAGGCAAAATCCTGGCGATCTCTTCTTAATTTCTTCAGTTTAATTTGCAGAAGTTTACGCTTATACGTGTTAACATTATCTACAGTTTCTGATAGCAGTCTTGCGAACACATCTCCATTATATTTAGTGAATAATTGCGAGTAGTTGGTCTTCACCTCTCCTACAAGAGTCAGTTCTTTTCTTTCTGCAGCACTAATTAGCAAATTAATATAACTCATGCTGGTCGCAATATTTAATTTCTGCCATTCACTAATAAGTACAGAGTCTCGATCAGCCTGAGCTGGCATTTTCAATATTCTCAGGCCCCGCGGTATCAAATTTTCAGCCAGACAAACTTGCAGATGAAATTTCTCATACTGCAGCCTAGCTAATTTCGACATATTTTTCTCTAATGTCAATAAGTCAGTATGGACTAGTAAAAAGTCAAATTCAGATTCACTGTCACCATCAATAGTTAAATCTCTGTTTAAAAGAGGGTTCTCTCGATCAGTAACTTTAGAAATAAACAGTTCAGCACTTAAATCAGGTTGGTGAGCATTAGAAATGCTATTTGAAGGATTAGTTACAGGTGAATAATCAAGTTCAATTTCTTCCATACCACTGGCCATAACTTTGGTGTTATCAGGCATAAATAGAAGTAATAAGACAATACAAAAACTGCCCAATAACCACCAAATACCTCTGCTGAAATGCTCGATACAAACAAAAATCCAAAAAAAGAAAGCTGAGGTAAGGCTCCAGTGTCCAAATAAATACAGAAACCAGTCTTTAGGCATTGTATAAAATGAAGTCTTCTTTAATGTCACACAAGCGCTTTCACACAATGCTTCTTCAGGTGTATGAGTAACATAATTAACCACACCTATTTATATATCTAATTTAGTCACAAGACCTAACAATCTATTGGAATTAAAGTTATACAGTCACACAATGGATTAATATATATGAAAGTGCTAGCATCAACTATCTTATTAGTTTATTAAAAAAAAAAATATATATATATATATATATATATATATATATATATATATATATATATATAAAAATTTTTTTTAAAATAAAAAGCATTAAATGCTCATATATATAAATCTTACTTATTAAATAAAAATACACATATAAAAATATAAAATCATGGCAATCCTAATATCATATCTATCTACGTAACCCCCTTTTTCTCAAAATGGGTTAAATTTAACAGCAAGGTGTTAAGATGTCAGTATATAAAAAGTCAACAAGTACAATACTAATACAGGTTAATAAAACAAATAAAACTGTTTAATCTTGGTATGGCTGTATGCCTGGTGTGTCTGTGAATGTCTGCTGATAGTCTAACCCCATGCATGCCAAGGATGGCATGATAAACGTAACATCTCTGTACTATGCATGATACATGTCTCTCAAGTGTCATGCTGTCATGGAGTGTGATCACTGTTGCCAGATCTCTTGGACACAGATTTAACATATACTTGATTTATGTCAATAGCACAGTGACACTACATCAGTCCACAGTACATCTTGGTACTCATATATGTTCCCTTGACATGTAATAGTCCCCTGTAGTTGTGTACTTGTAGGTAGTACATCTTGGCCCATACTGTCCCACGCGGATAGATTAAGAGGTATGTATGTGCTACAGAAGCTATAGGGCACTTTTATACATAAGGGCAGACCTGTAGGGTATATAAGAGTACTGTTGCAAACACTATAGCCTATACTGGTAGTAATGGAACGTCTCCCACCCATCTGCATCATAATTTCTTATTGTTATACATCGGGTATGGCTTACTTTTAACATATGCTCTCCAAATGTTATATTGGGCTTTGTGTTTTATTATTGTTATATATTACAATGGTTGCATACTAATATATCTTGTTGAATTACCTATGTTGTTGGCCTTTTGCTGTAACTGTTACTGGCATGCCGTTACAATACTGACCGTTATCCCACTTATTGTTGTGTTCCATATGCTATGCAATGTTATGTTACTGAATTAATTGAAACAATTTGGCATGCTGTTATAACTAACGTTTAAATGCTCTGTTTATTACTAACTATACACTTTGAAAAAAACCTGCACACCATAGCTTGACTGGGTAGGCTGGTTCTTGTGGATCCAACTACCCTACCTCAACTGGCCATGGCACCCGGTCCCAGCATGTCTGGGACCATCCTGGTCCTGCCCTCTCCACTGGTCCTGCACTGTCTATGGGCAAAACTGCCTCAGGGATGGGGCCCACCCCCCCCGGGAGTGGGCGCTGAGAGGGAGTTGTCATCCAGTGACAGCTACCAGGGATGGTACGCAGGATCATGCACCATGGGTTTGACAATCACCTGCACTGGATTGAGAACAAACTGAAGGGGCAAGCTGGCCCCAGTATCCAGCCCCCAGCACAGCCACCTTTGGGGCCGTGAAGGAGCAGTAGTGACTGCCCATGGGTGGAGAGCTCAGTCTCACTGCTGCCATCTGTGGGCACATGGCTCTCAGATTCCACAACTGTCTCCACGTCCAAGGTGTTTACCTTTGTCATGTGTCATACACCAACCCTGTATGCTGTCTTGTCTGTTTGCAAATGCTACCTCTCCTACCCAACTTACTTCCTCACATGTTCCTATATCCCTTCCCCAACATTCCACTCTCTCCTTAAAAAAATGGGCATCTGTTCCACAAAAAAAAAATCACCACATACATAGCTCTCCATTTCGCCCCACATACACTGCCCACAGTCAGTCATCACAGCAATTAATCAACACAGTTATGTCACCCATACCTGTCTCTCTGGGATGTGAGGCTCCAAATTTCAAAATCTCTACAAGCTGCAAAGCTATTGCTGTACCTGTCTTGCACATCCCTACCTGCCTTTCACATTGTTTTCCCCCTGGTTTTCCTATCACCTCTTTTTTCTTTTCCTTTTTTTTGGAAATAGCGTGGGTTTAAGTGGAGCTAAGCTCCATGCTGCTTTGTGGAGCTTCACACAAACCTGTGCAAGCCGTCTTAAAACTGCTTTAATCACCCTCTGTCTTTCTGACATTGTTATGCACATCAGCAAAATGATCACCTCTGCTAAGTCTCAAACCTGGGACCCTGCCAATTAGTCCATAGTGCATTAGCCCACTAGGTCACTCAACTCTGAAGGTTCACAGGTGTTTCCATAAACATATCTTGACTATCAATGATGCACATCAGCAAAATATTCACCCCAGTCTTGAACCCAAGACCCTGTCAACTGCTGCATAGTGCATTAGCCTACTAGGCCACTCAGCTCTGCAGAATAATGTGTGTTTCCAAAAACATATCCTGAGTGTCAGTGACACACTGCTTGTACATATAATGGGAAAAGTGACAGCATACTTGGGACTGTGATGCAGACACCAATACACAGCCAAATAAATGTTGATGGATGTACGTGAGGCCTAGAATATCAGGTAGAGCTGACAACTGCACAGACTGTTGCAGAATATCCGCAGTTGTGCCACCTACTTTTGGCATGGTTGTCACAAAACCTATTCTGTGTGCTGAAGTACTAGCAAGTCAGTACAGACTAAGATTAGAAAACCATGACAGACAGTTCAGTGTCATGCGTCATACCCATCCGAACACACTTGTTCATGCCAATCCTGTGTAACAGACTCTATGCATGCAATTATGTATTGCAAATACACCTGCTATAGTATTCACTCAGTAACTCAATCTGTTACATTCCTGGTATGCTTTACATTTTTCCACCCACAGTCCTGGCTACCATTCCAATCAGTTGCATGTCAAGTACATGCTTGTCAATACAACAAATAACTGATTGAGCCCTGCAATTTTAAGCAGAACCAGTCACTGCTACTGCAGTCACTGCCACCCATCTTAGCAGGTCAAAGGCCTGTAGGTTGGGACACACTTCACAAATATGTATGGGCATCCTAAATGTCTCCTAATACTCTCCGGATGGTACTATTACATAACATATGTACCTGAGGCACATGCCTCACCTGGACTGTTATGGGTACCCTCACATTGGTTATGCTGTGATAACAGAGCTGACACTGTTCCCTCATGACATATACAGCTTGATGTCTGCCAAATGTGTTCATAATCCCCAGTATGACTCCTGGACAGAATGCAGCAGCTGCAGCCTGCAACATATGTAGCAGTATGATCAGCTACCTGGTACAGACCTACCATACCTCCCAGCTGCATAGAATAGGGGCTCCACACAACACCCATACATAAAGGGGTGGGGGGTGATCAAGTGACAGAGACATGTTGCAGTCTTCCCCTACAAACGTACACAGCTGATAGACCAACAGCTACTGCAGCAGCATGTATATTCTGATGCAAATGATGTATTTCACATCTGTCTGTTCCCTTATTGACCTCAACCCACATTGTTAAACAGCAAACTGCCACATAATCAGACAGTCTGCTCACAATGACCAAACATAGAATGCCAAAACTGTGGACATACCAGGTAAATCCAGACAGTGGACAGTATTTTTATCTACCCTCTGTGATGCTGTAGTCCCCACGCCTTGATAATGTACATCTCACAGGCCAGGAAAAGGGTCAAGGCCTCACTGTGTTGCCATGTCATTGGCTAATAAAAATGCAACCCAGCTGTTCTGGATGCAATTAGCAAGTGTGAGCCATAAAGTGGTGCACATGCAATCACTTGTTCATGAAAATTACCTACAAGAGGCAAGCTGCTGCTTATGGCAAACAGGTCTGTGTATTTCTTTATGAAGATAGACTGCGAAAACATAACATTATACTACAGGATTTCTGCACGTAAAGGAGAAGAGCACTATACCAGGTATGTAATAGACGTCCCCATGTAATGGGAGGCAGATTGAAGGATGCAGTTATGGAAATAGGGATTACAACAGTAGGTCTGTACTACACATTTTGGAATGACATGTTGTTGTTAGTCAGCTGTCCAGCATCTACAGGCTTTCCTTTTGGCTCTGTCTGCTGTGATACGGATCACAGCTCTGACCCTCTGAGAACCTCCATCAATGTTCGGCTCATGTACAAATGCTACTGGATTGTGTTTTAGACAATAATGACAGTAAGTACTGGTGGATATAACTGGCATATCACATGTCACAAAGTCAGCTTCTCTCTGTCTGTGAATGTCATACAGGCATACTTCAAACATCGAGCAGGTGTCTCTGACTGTTCCTGATGTACTCTGGCTAGGTCACTGTGTACTCAACACCCATATCTCATTGCTTGAGAGGTATGCCTAGCATACCTGTTGACTCCCTACAGCAGGACAGCAGGTTATAGTCAGTAGTAGCGGGGGATACAGGGCCAGACTCAGCAACAGAGTGTACATATCGAGCATACAACATAAGAGAATGAATACAATACCAGATATTAATGTACCATAACTGTTTTCTGAGGGGTCTGGCATGTGACAGCCAGGGTCCCCACAGTCTCAGAACAACCATTAAGTATTGTCCAACTGTGTGGTGCATTGGTAGCATTGTCACCTTACAGCAAGAGGTTCTCTGGTTTGATTCTTACCTGGGGTGCCTACTGTGTGGAGTCTGCATGTCCTCCTTGTGTTTGTGTGGGTTTCCTCTGGGTGCTCAGGTTTCCTCCCACATTACAAAGACATGTGTCTGGAGCATTTCTCCCCAGGCCTCCACCAAAAATTGGCTTGTTCCAAGTCAGATTTTCCTGGTGAACAAATGTTAAATAAATAAATATATCAGGCACATGTACACATTCAGCAAACATCTGTGTACTGTGGATGTCAGACACCTACAGGGAGGATACTCTACAGCACATTTGCATTGCTGTTTGTCATTGGGTCACACAGATGTTGCTTGACTGTTCCATACACATGTAGTACCACTCACCTATTTGTTGGATGGTGGCTGTATGACATGGTAGTGGGATGTTGCCCATAGGGGACACACCACAGTAGATGGCAGTGATGGGTGCAGAGACATAACACAATCAGACTGTCACAGCACACAGGACCATAACTGGTATAACTAGGATCATAGGAGGTTACTAGGCTATTGACTCTGAGGCCCTCATAAGCCTATCCCACAGTTTAGCCCATGTTTATGCAAGTCAGCACCCAATGCCCCAGTCCAACAGGGACATAGGTGGAAACCCAAGGGTGTATGTCCTGTTTACCATCCAGTTACCCATGTTTTGCTTAAAAACAGGTAAACAGTTACTCTACCTGATGTGGACAGGGTGTCCATTCCACAGCAGGGTGAGTGTCTGGGACACACATCTGACCCACCAACAAGTTCTGTTGATGTCACAGACCAGGTAGTGGCTGTGGGACACAGTGTGTGGCTGTGTGTGGTATGTGGTGTGGAGGGCTGTGAAGTTTGTGTGTGTTATTGCCTCGGAGGTCTCCTTTGTTTGGTAATGTGTATACTGAGGACCTCTACATATGTGGGTGTGTGTTGTGCAGGTGTGGGTGGTGTGTGAGATGTACTGATTTTGTTGACAACCTGTTTGGTGTCAGATATGCGGGCTTGAGAGGGACAGCGCATGGATTGTAGGTTCCTAATGTCATTGCAGCTCTCACAAATTGTGTTCCTTGGTGGTGTTTGTAGATGGGTGTCTGTGTACTTAAGGAAGTTACTACACAGTGTCAAGATACCCATATCAACCAAACTGGCAGGGGAAACTGTAGGACATTGTCCAGCCATATGTGTCAGAATCTGAGGAAGGACAGGGAGACCTAATAGGTGGGCCTATAGCCCAGGTGCATAAAACAAAAGTAGGAGGCTGACACTACTGCATACAATGTAGATAGGCTATAAACAAGCAGTAGTAGGTGCAACAGAAAAGATGCAGTTGAACACTTTAGAGAACATGCAGCAAGTAGCAGGAAACAGCAAGATGAGGAGGGAAATGCATGATGAATTGCCACTATATTACTGATAGCTACATACATACTGTGGTGATAGATGAGAGGGTATGATGTGGGAGTTATTGGTGGATAGTTCTTGCAAATGTGGGTGTGCAGGTTGTGTACATAATGGAGAGCAATGTATGTGGTCCTGTGATGTGTTCCCGTCTTCTTGTCTTTCAGGACTGATGTACAGATGGTGGAACCCACCATTTTCTGCAGTAGAGAATGAAGTTATAGTTGATGGCCTCAGACTGCATCATGACATCCTGCTATCAAAGTGTTGGAAGAATTGTAAACAGTGTGCTGCACTGTGGGCAGACTTTGTGGCATCAGTAAATCACATAGGGATAGAAGAAAGAAGCTATGAGCAAGATCAACACTGGGCCACAGACATGATAAATACTGCACAGCAATGGGACGCAACTGTGGCCAGGGACCGTGCTAGCACCGTTGGAGGGCCTGCTACACAACAACCACTCTTGGCCACACAGGGCATCCTGGGAAAACCTGGGTTCAACCCCCATCTCACAAACATCCATCACCCCATATGTCATGGAGGTGAGTGGTACAGCTTCTACAGCAGAGGAGTTTCCAGGTAAGCCTCCTGTGGCCATCACTTTAATACTGTAGCAGTCATAGTGGCAGCCTCTGCATTTGTGTACACGGATATTAGGTCAATCTTCATTTGGGGGGGTTGTAAAGTGTATCCACACATAGTTTGAATGTCAGCAACGTGGGCAGTATCACAGTTCATTCTGTACATGTTGATATACGCACATATTATCTTGTACCAATGCCACATTTGTGTTTGCTGAAATACCTCCCCTCCACAATTCCATAGGTACATCTGGTGTGGCTGGAGTCCAAGATCCTGTAGCCTGTGAGTGTGAAACTGTTTTGTTATGGCTCATCTATACCCTAGGAATGTTTAGGGCTGCCAGTTTGCCATGGACACAACTGATAAGCTTAGGCATAGTACAATACTTGTATGTTCAGTTGTGGAGGGGTTCACTGCAGTGCACTGAACTGGTAATCACAGTAGGATATTTGCAGGAGCTGTAACAGATTTGCACATATTTTAGTGAAGGTCTATGCAATCTGCTGTATAGGGTGGCAATAGTAGGGTAGAAACCGGTGCACTGTGTTTTAGGTGAACGTCCATCACATACACTGACATGTTGCTTATCTCACAGGTGTATAGTACTGGAAATATTAACCAGATGTAGCTGCACTGCATGTTGTTAAGGGCCCGTCATGTGTATGTCTGTTGTGGTTTGCTTGTGTGTTGTGCATGGGATCAGTAATAAGGTGTGGTATAATGCAGTTGTGACACCTTACCTGTGTGTTTGTGTGTATTTGTGTGTGTGTGTGTGTGTGTGTGTGTGTGTGTGTGTGTGTGTGTGTGTGTGTGTGTGTGTGTGTGTGTGTGGATCATCAGTAATAATGCAGTTATTAATGTAGTTATGTTGTCTTCCTCCTCACAGGTGACCGTGGGGGTTGGAGTGTGTCCCCTGATGTCAGTGTCTCATCGGACTCTGATGATGATGGTGGACATAGTGAGGCAGGGTGTATATCACATAATCAAAATCACAAAATATTGAACACCATAAGCTCGAATTTGGAATGTTGAAATGTGATATAATCGAAAGCTCAGAACAGTGAATTTTTTCCCTGGGAAATAATTTGCTGTTCCGAGAAACACACACACACAACACAAGCACACCAAAAAAAGTAATCCACACATATACACTTAAAATCCTACTTCTAACCCTACATTAAATTGTACATACACTACTATCTATCCACTTACCTTAACCCAAACCCTAACCCTAAGGTCCGTAACTATCACACACTAATCTTACCCGCTCCCTAACCCTAAGGTCCCTAACTATCGCACACTCCCCTTACCCGCTCCCTAACCCTAAAGTCCCTAACTATCACACACTCACCTTACCTGCTTTCTAACCCTAAGGTCCCTAACTATCCCATTCCCACACTCACCTTAACCTGGTCCGTAACCTTCGCACCACAGTGGAGAAAATAGCAATGCGGCAGAAACAGCCCACCAAATTCTTTCCCTAGGAAAGAGTTCAATGTTCTGCAGTTTCGCTATTTCCAGCGTTCACTGTTTTGGGTTTGATATTATAACATTTGACGTTTTACTACTTTGATGTTATGATATAAACCCATGAGGCACACAGGTGAGATTGCTGGTGGCTGAATTTGTCCCATGGGTTGACATCCCACTTCCTCCCCCAATGCCCCCACATACTGTCAGTATGTCCACACATACCCAGTCTCCTGCAGTGACAGATATTGAACAGAGGGTGGTGGCATCAAACAGGAAAGTGTGGCAACTATAGCATCTCTGAATGTAGATACTAGCCCTAGCCAGAGAGCTGATGAGGTCCCACACAGGCAGATTGACAGGAGGGCTCAAAGGAGAACTGCTGTCCATTTGCCAGCTGTCACAGGTGTCACATCACTAGTAACTCGATGCATGTTTCGGTCCATCATGGAGGCACAGGCACGTTCTGAATGCAACACCAGAAGAATGCTCAAGATCATGGCTGCATCACTGTCTGACATCCATGACTACATCCACAACATTGGTGATGCCATGTATCATTACTCCGATGTAGTGGACAGACATTGGGGTGAAACATTGTCAGTCCTTGACCGCACATTGCCTATGCTGGAACATGTGGTGGGAGTAGGGAGTTGGACACATGGATGCAGTTCAGCACCAACATCAGCTGAGAGTCCACGTGGCCGTGCACAGTCACGCTCCTGTAGTGGCAGTACCACCAGCACTACATAAGTGAGGGTTTTGTCCACATCATGATATGGCAGGCCATGGGCATGTGGCCTGGCCGGTCCTGTGAGGGACACAGACCCAGCAGACACCAGTCACAGTCAGCAAGTAGTACTACATCTGACTCTGGGCATGGTGGTGCCTCAGAACTACATACCCAGTCGGACAGTGGACTAGGCAGAGCCAAATGATGTCTTAAAGTCTGGTGAAATTCCATAGACTTCTCAGTGTGACCATAGTCTAGGAAGTGCCCTAGAGTGCTCCATAGACAGGTGAAAGAAATGCAGGGGGATGGTGGGAGGGATGGAATACTGCAACATGGAAGAGAAGGACATCTATGGTTATGGTAAGACTTTACACAACTATTCTATGTCCGTCTATTCCCATGTTGAGTATTCATATTGTGGGAGAATACCAGAGCTTAGGAGGGGTGAAGTGTGAAGGTAGAAGTAGCTGATTCCAGAAATCCCTGCAGGATTGCCCTAGTGAAACCAGCTCTGGCTCTGGAGATATGATCCAACTTCTAGTGTCTGGTAAATTTGTGTATAGTGGACCAGGTGGCTGCCTCCAGGATGGAGGCTGTGTCTGCACCCCTGAAGAAGGCCTTGGTGGATGCTACAGTCCTAGTAGAGTGTGGTCTTACCCCCTGAAGTAAATACTTGCCATGGTAGGAGTAGCAGAAGCAAATAGTTTTCCTGATGCAACAGGAGATAGTTTGTTTGGAGACTGCCTTGCCCAGGGATTTTCTAATGGTCTTAGTTTTGTCCAAGTAAAACCTTAATTGCCTGTCAACATCCAGGGAATGGAGAATTATCCTGCTGTCATTGGTAAGAGAGGGAAAGAAGGTGGGCAGGTGAATGGACTGATTTAATGATACTCGTTGACTACTTTGGGCATGAAGGAAGGGTTGGTGCGCAAGGTTACCCTATCATTGTGGAAGATAGTGTAGGGGGGCATGCCACGAGAGCCTGTAACTCTGATGCCCTTCTGGCTGAAGTGAGAGTTACCAGCAGGATTGTTTTCCATGTGCACATTTGTAGTGATGCAGAATCAGCTGGCTGAAATGGGGCCAGTGTGAGTTTTTCCAAGAGAAAGTTTAGCTTCCAAAGCAGTGGGAAAGGCTTCCTTGGTAGTCTAATGTGCAGGACCCCTTCAGGAACAATTTAACATCTAGCCTGGAGAGAAAAGGAGGGTCTAAGGGTAATCAAGCCGAGATAGCAGAAAGGTGCACTTTCACTGATGAGTATGAAAGGCCTATCTTGATAAGCTCACATAAATATGCTAAGACAAGAGATACATCCACTAGAAAGAGATACCTAAGCCTTTGGATACACCATTTGGAGAATTTTTCCCATTTTATAATGTAGGATCTCCTTGTGTTAGGCTTCCTGGCCTCCCTCAGGACAGAAAACACATTCTCAGAGTAGTGCTGTTTGAAGGGTATTAAAAGTTTATCATACAGAGTGTGAGACACAGTATCTCCAGATGAAGATGGATGAGAGTTCCTTTCTGCTGTGTGAGTAGGTCCACCTTATGGGGTAACTTGTGTTGACTGCCCTTGGTTAGGGATAGTAGAAGGGGGAAACCAATGCTGCCTTGGCCAATAGGGAGTCACCAGCAATATTTTTGGATTGTCCCTCTTGATTTTCAGGAGGACGTTTTGAATGAGAGGAAAGGGAGGAAAGGCATACAGAAATCATACCTTCCATGAGATGATGAAGGGATTATCCTGTACCAATGCCACATTTGTGTTTGCTGACAATACTCAACCTCTTAGAGCAAAAAATCTGGACAAAGCCTAAAATGATGGGGGTACAAATAGGGACAGATTTTAAATATTGCTCTTACCAACTTAGAAAGTTGATAAAGTAATATGTTTTTCATTAGCATGAATTTTCTGAAGGATGTGGAGTCTTAAACTCAAATGTTTGCCATTATTTAATGACTTCAATCCTCAGCTTTTTGCAGAAAAGTACAGATTTTTGGAGGAACACACCAAAAATATGATGTAAAAATCTGGACATTCTGCAAAAATCTGTATGGTTGAGAGGTAGTCCCCCACAATTCCATAGGTACATCTGGTGTGGCCAGAGTCCAACATCCTGTAGCCGGTGAGTGTGAAACTGTTTTGTTATGCTCATCTATACCATAAGAATGTTTAGCCAGTTTGTCATGGACACAGCTGTTAAGCTTAGCCATAGTACAATATTTGTATGTTCAGCTGTGGAGGGATTCACTACAGTGCATTGAATTGGTATTCACAGTAGCATAGTTGCTGGAGCTGTAACATATTTGCCCATATTTGTGTGAAGGTCTAGCAATCTGCTGTAAAGGGTGGCAATAGTATGGTGGGAATGGGTGCACTGTATTTTAGGTGAAGGTCCATCACATACACTGACATGTTGCTTATCTCACAGGTGTATATTATTAACAGGTTGTAGCTTCACTGCATGTTGTTAAGGGCATGTCATGTAATACAGTATTTAAATTGATTTTAACTGTGTGGAAGGAATATTAACTGAACTGGAAGTTTTGACTCTGCTCTTCAGTTAGTCCTACCCACCCTCCCTGTTTTTGTTTTGGTGTTAATCTTAGTGGCCTTGCAACTGCCCACCCCTCTTCTAAATTTGTGTTTGGATACTCATTCTGGGCCCATCTCATTTGCTCACTCAACTGAGTGCAGTGAGATCATATTCTGATTTCAGGCACTCCTACTGTGTACAAAGAGAGCATCTGGGAAACAGAAAAAAAAATTTAAGCTTGTTTCCTGCCTTTCCTGTTAAGTGGTATAGACTATCTGTAGGCTTCTGAGCCCCAAGCCCTTCTGTGTTGGAGGGAAGCCTTCTAGCTTAGTTTTTTTTTCTTATAACTAGCCAGTTTTCTAGTTTCAGCACTCAAATCTGTTTCTTTGATCTCAGCAATTGTTCAGAAAAAAAAAAAAAAAAAAATTCATCTGCTTTTACTGTACTTGTGTTTCTACCTACTTTTTTTACTTTTGCATCATCTTAAAAGTACTCAGTTGTATTTATTACTGCTTGGTGTAACTCATTCTAAGCCTTTTGGTTTAAAGACTTGGGCTTCAGACCAGTTGTTTTGCACTGAGAGGGTTTGTGGTCTGCACTGTAGTGGCAGAACAGGTAGCTTACATCCTTCTAGGTTGGGAACTGCAGATTGAGGGCTCAGTGTTTGTAATTGTAAAAGTGTATTAATTCTGGTTTAAGCACTTGAGCTTTCAGGCCAGTTATTTTACATTAAGAGGGTTTGTGGTCTGAACTCTTGTGGGAGGAGAGGCTGGACTCTACCCTTCTGAGCTAGGAATTTCTGGTTGAAGGCTTATAGTGCATGCATATCTGAACTGCTTCTTACTGAAGTTGGTGTGCCTTGTTTGCTGTGGCATAGACTGGATTCGGGCCTGCTGGATCTAGCTTTGTTTGTGTAACTTGAGCACTAATCCAGGCATTCTCTAAAGTATTCAATTGTATTTATTACTGCTTGGTAGTAACTTGATTAAAGTGTAGCTATCATTCTAAGTATTTTGGATTAAGCACTTGGGCTTCAGACCAGTTGTTTTACATTAGGAAGGTTTGTGGCATGCACTGTGGTGGCAGGACAGGTAGCTTTCATCCTTCTAAGTTGGGAACTGCTGATTGAGAGCCCAGTGTCTGTTATTCTTAAAGTGTATTAGTTCTGGTTTATGCACTTGGGCTTCAGGACAGTTATTTTACATTAAGAAGGTTTGTGGTCTGCACTCTTGTGAGAGAAGAGGCTGGACTCTGCCCTTCTGAGCTGGGAATTTCTGGTTAAAGGTTTATAGTGCCTGAATATTTGAACTGTATCTTACTGAAATTGGTACACCTTGTTTGCTGTAGCATAGACTAGATCCAGGCCTGCTGAATCTAGCTTTGTTTATATGATTGTTGTTTGTTTGCTTGTTATTTCCCTGGAATGCTAATTCCACCTAATACGTGGCTTCTCAGCGCTTCTGTGGATCACTAGTGATATCTGCTTTGCTTACTGTACTTATTTCCTTATTTCACTTGAAAGAAAGTTACTGTTTGTCGTTTTTGCATTTAAGTTACCTGCAACACATTGCACTTAAGTTACCTGGCACTTGCTCACTAAAGCAATTATATAAGTCAGCACTAAAAATTAAAAGCACTACACCCTCACTCCCCACTGGCCCTGGTTTTCAATTATTAAGGAATTCCCAATATTATTCTAGCATGTCCAAAGGTCAGTTGTCAATCTCCTCTCCAGTCCAGCTGGTGAATCTGGGAATCTTGAGGCAATGTTACAACTGCCTCATGTACACAGACAACCCTCTCCTCCTCCCAACAAATTCCAACACATGTGAGAGATGCAACCATATAGCCAAACTGGAGGCTAAGCTCTCTCAACTCAGTACTGGCATAACCAGTCAGGAGGAGAAGGAAACCACACTCACTACAATTCCAGTCTCACATAGACCTACCACGACAGCAAACCAAACACATAATCACAAAAACTTATTTGGAGGCTCTAAATAAACATCTGCCGAAGCAGCAGAGACCTCCAAAGCAGACACCCAAGCAGCCACTACCCCAAAACAAAACAAGTGCAACACATATCTCACAAAGCCAGTGTGCAAAACAGTCACAGCCCTTAAGACTAAACAACACACCTGATACACTTGTAATAAGTGACTCTATCATCAGGCACACTGATGTCCTGCTCACCAGGCTGAACAAGGAGAGGGTCACGGTGAGCAGCCTGTCGGGCGCTAGGATCCGCCACATAACACAAGCACTCAGGTCACTCCAAGGCAAGTACAAATATGACTCAGTCATTGTCCATGCTGGTGTGAATGACCTGAGACGTACCTCCCTGGACTACATGAAAAGAGACATAAAGGAGCTCTCTGAGAATGTAGCCCAGGCCGGTATGACCCTGACCTTGAGTAGCATCTTACCCTCACCAAGAATGATGCCACAATATGAAGACAAGATGATCAATTTCAACAATTGGCTTAAGTACTGGTGTCATTCAAAGGGGATCCAATGCCTGTCAGCTTGAGATGATATGCTCGACAAGCCACGATGCTTCGCTAGGGACGGCTTGCACCTGTCACCCTGGGCTTTCGGATATTGGCAAAGGCTCTTGCTACCCCCATAGTGCCTTTTTTAGGCAAGGCTCAAAAGACAAACCCACCTCCATAGGTATCACAAGGGATAAGAAACTAAGAGTAATGCTACTCAATGCCAGAAGTCTAAACCTCAAGATGCACGCACTCGAAACTCTCCTTAGCATGGAAAACATCGATATCTGTGCAGTAACAGAAACCTGGTTCAGGGCTCCAGAGAGCACCCCAGCACTACCAGGTTATACCTCATACCATGCTTTTCAACCCCAAAACTTGGACCAAACCACAAAAGGAGGGGGAGTATCGATATTCATCAAAGATACCCACACCTCCAGGTTGGTGGCAAAGCACGAAGCATCAGAGACTATCCATGTGCAACTAACAGTGGGTAAAACTGCCTTCCAGTTTATAGCCTGCTACAGACCACCCTCCCAAACCCAGGAACCCCACTCGGCCTTCCTAAGAACACTGGAAAATATGACGGTCTCTCCAAACACCATTATATTGGGTGACTTCAACTACCCAAACATAGACTGGGAGCATTACTCTAGCTCCAACACCCTAGCCCAAAGGTTCCTAGAATTTATAAACTCAAATGCTATGGAACAACTTGTTATGACTCCCACAAGAGGGGAAAACATACTGGACCTGATCATCACCAACATGGGGACTCTATGCTCCAGACCAGAAGTGTATCCCTCACTGGTAAGATCAGACCATAAATTAATCTCACTGGATATTCACATCCCGACCCCAACCCCTGCCCAGAAAACCACAGTGAAAAACTTCTCTAAAGCAAATTTCACACTCCTCAAAACTGAGGTGGAATCCTTTAAAGCCCTCGGGCCTGTGGAAAATACAGCCCAGACCGCAGAATCCTTTATAAACACATTCTATGAACACCTTCAGGAATGCATGGATCATGCGATCCCAAATAAAACCAAGACCCAATCCTCCAAAGGCAGACGTCCTGTCTGGTGGACCCCAGCCATAAACAAACTATACAATAGAAGGAGGAAGCTACTAAATGATAGAGCAAAATCCCAAAAAGGGAAGGCATCACTGATCAGTATTAGCAAAAAACTACGGGCACACATAAAATTGTCCAAGGCCAGCTTCGAGAGAAAAATTGCACAGGACACTAAGGATAATCACAAGGCTTTCTTTAGTTATGTTAGGAACCTGGGTGGTAATTCCCAGATATGCTCAGAATTAGTCCAACATGACAAAAATACACTGAACCCACAGACATTGCCTACATCCTAGCTGACAGGTTCAGCGCAAACTTCTCCCTCCCCACCAAAGGGCACATATCTATCCGAGCAGAGTGCCGCCCCCCTGACATCTCAGATGCTCAGGTAAGAGCTGCCCCCTCCAAAGCAAAAACACAGCATCAATGGGACCAGATGGTGTCCCGGCTCGTCCTACATGAACTCCAAGAAGAGCTAAACCCAAACATAAAACTACTGTTCAATCTCAGCCTTACTACAGGATATGTGCCCAAAGAGTGGCGTACAGCAACAGTGGTCCCTCTCCATAAAGGTGGTGCCTCAACGGATCCTGGAAACTATCGCCCCATAAGCCTGACTAGCTTGGTCTGCAAAGCTATGGAAAGGATCATCATGGACCTCAAAATAAAGATATTGGGGACCTACAAACACTGGATTCTACCCAGTTCAGCTTTGTTAAGGGCAGATCCTGCCTCTTAAACCTGGTTGATTTCTTTGAAACAGTCACCAGGGCCATTGACGAGGGGAAGGTGGTCCACACAGCCTACCTGGACCTCACAAAAGCCTTTGATACAATACCCCACTCAGGCATTATAGATAAGCTCACCAGCTTAAATATAAACCCCTATGTCACTAGATGGATTGCAAACTGGCTCAAGGACAGAACCCACATGGTTAGAATTGCTGGAGCCATGTCAGACTCCAAACCAGTTACAAGTGGTGTTCCACAAAGCTCAGTCCTGGGACCTCTCTTGTTCGATATATATTTCTCGGAGGTACAGGCCAACACGGAAGGACTGTGGCTGACCAAGTTCGCAGATGACTGCAAACTGGGCACCACATTCGACTATCCAGCCAACACAAGCATCCTCCAAAAGGGCCTCATAGAAACAGACAACTGGTGCCAGAGCCATGGCCTCAAGCTAAATGCCAAAAAGTGTATAGTCATCCCCTTTGGCAAAAGCAAAGTGCCCACAAATTACCACATAGGCGGTAATCCATTAAGTACAGAAGAAGTAATTAGGGACCTGGGGACCCAAGTTGATAGCAATCTCTCATTTGACAACCACATGGCCAAAGTGGTTAGAAAAACATTTTATATAGCCCACCTAATCATGAAGGGATTCACATCTAGATCAGTGGAGGTCATGGTGCCTCTTTACTCATCCCTCATCAGGTCCATAATTGAGTACAATGCCCCTTTTGGGATGTACCTTACCAGACACCTGCAGCAACTGGAAAAACCCCAAAAGTACCTCACCAAGAGGATCAAAGGGCTCAAACAGATGCCATATGCTGCCCGGTTAAAGAAACTCCAGCTCTACTTAGTGGCATACCGCCTGTTCAGAGGCTATCTGTGCCTGACGTATAAAGCCATGTCCAACCTGGAAATAATGGACATGCTGCACCTCAGAAAATCCAAATCCCATCGAGCTACATGCTCAAGAGACTTGAACCTCAGCACTGAAATAAATAGGACATGCTGGAGGGACAGATTCATAACCCAGAGGCTCCCTTCACTCTGGAATAAAATCCCAGTCCAGGTTAGGCAGAGTCCCCTCATAGACTCTCTTCAAGAGGAATCTTGATGAGTGGATGGGAGATCGTAGGTTTACCCCGGGTATCACTTCTGTGTCACTGTTAGACAGAGGCACAGTATACTAACCTCAAAAAAGGGCATAGCAAAATAAATTTAAAATGGGTGGTGAAAGCCAAACACATTCTGGCTAGGCTTATAAATGCCCTAGGGCAGATAGCCTAGTATGAACCTATGAACCTATGAACCTATGTATAATGCAGTTGTGGGACCTCACCTGTGTGTGTGTGTGTGTGTGTGTGTGTGTGTGTGTGTGTGTGTGTGTGTGTGTGTGTGTGTGTGTGTGTGTGTGTGTGTGTGTGTGTGTGTGTGTGTGTGTGCGTGTGTGCGTGTGTGTGTGTGTGTGTGTGTGTGTGTGTGTGTGTGTGTGTGTGTGTGTGTGTGTGTGTGTGTGTGGATTGGCAGACATAATAGTGCAGGTATTAACGTAGTGATGTTGTCCTTCTCCTCACAGGTGACTGTGGGGATTGGAGTGCGTCCCCCTCACAACCTGATTTCAGTGTCTCATCGGACTCTGATGATGATGGTGGCCATAGTGAGGCACACAGGTGGGGTTGGTGGCTGAATCTGTCCCATGTGTTGACATCCCACTTCCTCCCCTAATGTCCACACACACAGTCAGTATGCCCACACCTACCCAGTCTCCAGTGGTGACAGATATTGGACAGTCAGAGGATGGTGGCATCAAACAGGAGAGTGTGGCAACTATGGCATCTCTGAATGTAGACACTAGCCATAGCCAGACAGGTAGCGAGGTCCCACACAGGCAGATTGACAGGGGTGCTCGAAGGAGGACTGCTGCCCATCTGGCACCTGTCACAGGTGTCACATCATGAGTCACTCGACACATGTTTCAGTGCACCATTGAGGCACTGGCATGTTCTGAATGGAACACCAGACAGATGCTCAGGATCATGTATGCATTGCTGTCTGGCATCCATGACTCCATCCACAACATTGGTGATGCCATGCATTGTTATGCCAATGTAGTGGACAGACATTGGGGTGAGACATTGTCAGCCCTTGATCCAGCATTGCCTGTGCTTGAAAATGTGGTGGGAGTAGGGTGTTGGACACATGGACGTAGGTCAGCATCAACATCAGCTGAGAGTACACGTGGCCTTCACGTTCCTGTAGTGGCAGTATCACCAGCACTACAGAAGCGAGGGTATTGTCCATACTACGATGTGGAAGGCCATGGGGACATGGTCCTGGGTGGTCCTGTGAGGGATGTGGGCCCAGCAGACACCAGTCATCATCAGCAAGTAGTACCACATCTAACCCTAGGCATGGTGGTGCCAGTGCCACTCCTAGCAGAGACAGTTCCCCTGTTTGTTGCCATAGACAGTGAACTTTACATACTGCCATGCATGGTCCACAGCTGTCCAACATACCATTGTGTAGGGCAAACACATGGCTTGACTATGTACATGCACACACTCACACATCACTGTCACATACAGGTCACCAACAGACACACACACAGCTCCTCTCCCCGGCCCAGCTGACCAGCAGCCCTCCAGACACACACACACACAATGTCAACTGTGTGGCACAGCCTAGGCCTTTGGCAACCACACACCACACCCTGCGCATGTGAGGATACCTGCACCACATCCCTGTCATCCATGCCATCAATGCAGGGGCATGCAAATATATATATGGTGCACAGGGTAAGTATAGTACATTTAATGACAGTGTGTAGTGCAGTAGTGTTATGATCTGTAAGGTGCTGTCTCCTGCCATGTGTCATGAGTACACATCAAAGTTTATGTACCTTTGTTCCATGATGCTGCACTGGTGGTAGTATTGCTGACTGCCTGCTGTTTCCAACAAATTTTTCTGTTTCTGTTTCTGTTCCAGGGGTGTGTGTCTATACCATGGAGAGCTGGTGCCAATACAGTGGCTCAGGATGGCATGATGGCAACACAGAAATGTGACTTCGCCAAGGTATGGCTGCATATGTACATGATTACCTAGGTGCATATGTATAGAACAGTGTGTCAGGGACAATGATGGCAGACAGAGTATTCTTGTTGCATGTATACCCCATGACACAGCATGCTACTATTGATACATGTCACTTGGGAGTTCAGTAGGATCATAGGTTCATAGGATCATAGGAAGGTACTAGAGTAATGGCCCTGGGGCTCTTACCACGCTAGCCATTAGTTTATCCCCAGAAAGAAACATCAGTCAGCACATGTTGTCCCTGTCAATGAGAAATACAGGTGGGACCCCTGGAACAGCAGTGTGGTTTCCCATCCACTAATCATGGTTGTGCTTGAAATAGGTCAGCATAGCACTCTGTTTGATGTGTCTGGGAAATTTATTCCTGAAACAGGGCAGCCTCTGGGAGACAAACTTGTCTCACCAGCAGGTTGTGTTGATGTTGCATATCAGATTCAGACCTGTCATGCAGGTAATGCACAAGGAGTTAGACTTTCAGATATGGGGCAGCTGTAATAGGGTAGGGTCCAACATTGCCTTGTAGGTGTGACAGAGCTTACCTCTGAGCAATATGTCTGATATTGAGTGGAGCAATAGTGATTTGAGCCTGTCTGCATGGGACAGGTGTTGGAGGCCATGGATTACCTTTGTGAGGTATTTCAAAGCCTTTCCAATTGGTGCAGATGTCTATATAGGTACTTACCAAACTGGGTGTTGTAGTAAAATATTGGTCTATGGAGTGTGAACTATAGAGAGGTAATGACCACCTTTTTTTCTGGATGCAATCCCTTTACCTATGAAATAAACCATGTACAAGGCTTTTCTGACCACTGCTGTTACATGATGGTTGAAAGGGAAATTGTTATTAACCTGAGTACCCAAGTATCTCTACACAGTTAGGGGATTGTCATTGATGTAAACAGTGGGGCCATGTCTTTGCCGAATGGTATGATGATACAGTTTTTTTGTATTTAGCTTGAGGCCAGGACCTTAGCACCCATCTGTAGTTGATGTAATACCCTCTTGCAGTATGTTACCATCATCTTGGGAGTCAATGACAGACAGCATCCAACTTACATTCGTCCTCAAACTTGGTCAGTACCTAGAAATGTAAGTGCTGGTGGGTTGCATTCATGCCTACATGCATATGGGTTATTTAGGGGCAGTAGCTACTCACAAGGCCTCAAAATGTATACATATTGCACACACACAGACAAGACAGACTAGGGTAGCCACCTCATCAAATGCCCAATGTGGGACACTTTTTGTAATTACGTGACAGTTGGCAGGACAAACCATACCCACAGCAAGTGCAATGGACAGAACTTCACTTTTTTATCCAATGTAACAGTTTTATTTCGTAGCATTTGCCTACATTATGCTATTTCTCATAATATGTGGGTGTTTCTTATGTAAAATAACTGTTTTATGCAACTATTAGAATAATGCAGGATAGGTTTGTTCTCCTACTCTCTTGGGGCATTTGCATTGTTTTAATAGTTTTCACAGAACACATTTGGCCAAGCATGGACTGCAACTTGCACAGTGGGACAGATGGTAACCCTAACACAGTCCCACTATTGCAAGGAGATATACACACACACACACACACACACACACACACACACACACACACACACACACACACACACACACACACACACCCACACACAAACTTCCCTTGTTGAGAGTAGAACTCCTACATGTCTAGTTGTACACACTATAGCGCTACATATGTATCACATGCACCACAGAGCTTATGTGTTTTTGGAGTGTCTACCACTACTGTTCAAGTGGAAGACATCTGCAGGCACTGTAAAGGTAGCCAATGTGGGGGGGGGGTTAACCGGTTTGCATAGGCCCTTAAAATTGTATAACTATTTTACACAAACAGACAAGACAACCACACTGCTGTGTGGGGATATGTTTATAGTTGCTGGTTTTGAGATTAGACCCCCTATCTATCTAGTTACATATACTATAGTACTATGTACTTATTGCATGTGCCACTGGGCTGTTGTGTTTGGAGAGTGTCTAACTGTGCTTCTAATGTGGATAACATCAGTAGGCCCTAAATAGGTTGCAAATGGGGGGTTAACAGGCCTTTAAAATTGTATAATTATTGTACACTCACACACACACACACACACACACACACACACACACACACACACACACACACACACACACACACACACGCACACACGCTATACAGCTGCACTGCTGTGAGGGGATAGCCTTACACACACACACACACACACACACACACACACACACACACACACACACACACACACACACACACACACACACACAGGCAGGCAAGATAACCACACTGCTGTGAGGAGATAGCCTTACACACACACTTACACTCACAAATTTGCTGGTTTTGAGATTAGAGCCCCTACCTATTTAGTGATATACACCATAGTGATACTTACTTATTGCATACAATACAGAGCCTATGTGCCTGGAGAGTGTCTAACCGTGCTTCTAAGGTAGATGACATTAGCAGGCCCTGTCAAGTAAGACAATGGATGGGGTTCACAAGTAGGCACAGACCTTAACATGTATTACTATTGTACACACATAGACAAGTCAGACATGCTGTTGCAAGGGGATATACTTACACACATAGTTGCTATTGTTGGGATTAGAACTCCTACCTATCCAATTGTATACACTACAGTGAAATACAGTTAGCACATGCTATGTGTTTAGAGAGTGTCTAACTGTGCTTCTAAGATGGATGACATCAGCAGGCCCTATAAAGCAAGCCAATGGGGGCTTACACACACACACACACACACACACACACACACACACACACACACACACACACACACACACACACACACACACACACACACACACACACACACACACACACACACACACACACACACACAGTAGCTGATGTGAAATTAGAAGCCCTATCTACTATTACAGACTACAGCTCACCATATTAGATGCATGTGCTGCTGGTTACA
This sequence comes from Protopterus annectens, assembly GCF_019279795.1. Classification (NCBI taxonomy): domain Eukaryota; kingdom Metazoa; phylum Chordata; order Ceratodontiformes; family Protopteridae; genus Protopterus; species Protopterus annectens. Next base: position 688,626,234 of record NC_056737.1, on the reverse strand, counting down.
ATTGGTGTATAAGTGGCTGCAGCACTACATCACTCCATACCTTTATGTGTCTCCCTCTCTCTCTCTCCCTTCTCCCCCTCTCTCTGTCTCTCTAGATATAATTAATATATATATATATATATATATATATATATATATATATATATATATATATATATATATATATGAAACTCTATAGATACATATATATCTTATATGTGCTACATACTGATAGATAAGGGATGGGGATAGGGAGAGACAGTTAGACAAACATAGCTGTCTGTATGCACAGAGATATATTGACATCTCAGTTCTTTAGACAGATGAGGCTTCAGACATGCGCTGAAATTAGTCAAGTGTAGGAGCACGCCCATACCTCTCAACCTTCTACAACAAGATATCTGGACAAAGCCATGAATAATGGGGAGACAAAGGGACTAAATAGGGACACATTTTAAATATTGCTTTTACAATCTCAGAAAGTTTTAGAATAACAGATATTGCATTAGCATGAATATAATGAGGGGTATGAAGTCTAAAACTCAAATGTCTGTCTTTATTTTCTGATTCTAGCCCTCAATGATTTGCCAGAAAATTACAATTTTATGAGAAACTGGCCAAAAATGTGAGGCAAAAATCTGGACACTATATGAAAATCTGTACAGTTGAGTGGTATGACATGCCCAGTGTGCCCATCAGTACATACAAGGGGACTCCAGGCCAGACCTACCTGTACACCAGTCTGGGATTTTGTGTGATATAGTCAATTGGCTGCTGCACCTGATTAAACAGTCCATCCAGCAGCGCCTTGATATAATGACCAACGGATTCCCTGGCTGTGTGGTGGCTGTAATATCTGACTCATACCTAGGGTGTGCACAGATTGGATTAGACTGAACAGGGTTTTGCATCATATGTCTGGTTCATTTTACATTGTAATGTGATTTCCTGGTACTTTAGTGGCAGATCATTATAGATTGATGTCAGGAACTGCTGACATTTGAGTTACTGACTCCATACACAGCAGGGAACCCATGCTACTGCACAATCTGTTCTACTCTGCACTTTCTACATTTGCCTGGCCAGTAGTTCATTCTTCTCCTTATATGTGGGCATTTGTCCTGCTCCTTTTCCTGGCTTTGTCCACAGTTGCTGCTCTATGTAGTTGTAGGTATGTGGTGACTGGGGTACAATATGTAATACCATACACAAGGTTACAGACTTCACACCTCTGACTGTATTGTTTTGCAGGATGTCCAGCATTGGACCCCATATGTCTGTTCTGGTCCTCAGATAGTTTGTGTTGTATTGGCATTATAATGCTACATGGTGCTCATACCTCTCAACCTTTTAGAACAGGAAATCTGGAGAAAGCCATATATAAAAGTGGGACACAGGCCCACAAATAGGGACAATTTTGAATACTGCTCTTACAAACCTAGACAGTTGGTAGAATAACAGGTTTTGTATTAGCATGAATTGTTTGAGAGGTATGAAGTCTGCATCTCAAATGTCTGTCATTATTTTCTAACGTCAACCTTTATTGATTTGCCACTAGTTTGCCAGAAAACTGCAATGTTATGAAAAATGGACCAGAAATATGAGGCAAAAAAATTTGATCATTATGCAAAACTCTACATTTGAGAGGTATGATGGTGCTGACTGACTTGTTGTAAGTACTGACATAGTTACATGATGGCCTTGACATCCTGCTGCTACACTGACTTCTTACGGCCTGTTCAACAAGGCACTGTCTAGGTTATTCAGAGCCATATACTGTCCATATCTGTGGCCCCCTGTCCCTCCATTGTCTCTGGCTTTGTCCAGCTTTCTTGCAGTAACAAATAATTACATATGGACAGTCTGTAGAACTCCTACCATAGGTGTAGCTCACATGCAATATTATAGGCTCAGCCAGCCTCAAACCATGAACACCATCAACCATGGTAATGTACTTAGCCTACTAAGCCCCAACAGCCACCAGACAGTGCAGTTTAATTCCTGACACTATCAAGCACAGACATACATAGCACATTGACCCCTGCATATTGTGGAAATGGAACATGTCACCAGGTTGATTGGGACAGCCCAGGGATTGTGTGGTCTGCTGCTATTACCTTGAAAACATAAATGTTACTGCAGTTGTATGGGAACACAAGTGTGGTGGGGGTAGGAGACCCTAGCATTGACAGTCATGCATCTGTCCTACCCCACTGTTTGTCATTTTCCTCGCATAGTGCAGTGGTTTTGCTGCCTTGTGGCCTACTGCATTTTATGGTGCAGCCAGTATTGGGAAAAGTGCTCCTGATGTCCCACATAGCTGTCAGTTGTCTGTAGGTATCCCAGTAGCCCACTCTATTCCATAGCATACATGCAGCAGGTCCATACATATGCTACCATAGTCTAGTACCCCATATATTTGTTGTAAAGAAGAGTGGCTTATCTTGTACCTGCAGCAGTTGAGATCACAGTGCATCAGGGCTGACTTTGTCAGATGCACGCAGTACACAGCCAATACATGGTAAGTTACAGGTTGTGTGGTGTTGCTGGCATCCTTTTTACTATGTATGTGAGTCTTTGTGAGGTGTCAGTCCCTAGGTCCCTAGGATGTCAGTGCATGTGCTATGCATTGCCTCTTTGCCAATGCCAGGGCATACTGGGCACACCTATGTCTGCCCTACAGGGACAGGCTCAGGGAGTTCCTCCTTTGAGTCCCACTGTGGCTGTGAGGACCTTGGCACTGGTGGGGGGTTGTGTGTCCCTTCCCTGTGATGTTCCTGCCACAGCTGTTTCCGCAGAATCATATTGTGTAGCATGGCACATACTGTGAACATGTGTACACATGTGGCTGGACAGTACTACAGGGCTTCACCAGATATATTGAGGTAGTGGAACCTTGACTTGAGCAGTCCAAACACATGCTCTCTAATGTTCCTAGTTTGTGTGTGTGCCTCATTATGGCATTCTTCTGTAGGTGTGTGTGCATTTCTGATGGGTGTAATCATCCTCGGTTCCAGTGCATAGCCAGCATCCCCCAGTAGATGGCCATATGGAATGTCCACCCTGGCAAATGTCTTGATACAGCTGTGATGCCTGCCAGGTGTGGAGGTTGTGATAACTGCCAGGGCTGCCAGCACACACATTCATTATAATGCCCTGGTCATTGCAAATGACCTGGCAGTTGATGGAGTGATACTCTTTGTGGTTGACGTAGACTCTACCCTCTTCACCAGGTGGTGCAGTGATGTGCACATGAGTGCAGTCTATGGCACCCAGTACCTCAGGGTAGTGTGATACATGATGGAAGAAACTCATATTGCTGGCCCTCTCTTCAGGGGTGGGGGGTAAATGTGCTCACTGGCATGTGCTTGCATGGCATCCAGGAACTGGTGTAGTACTCTGGATGCAGATGCCTGTGAGACCCCCATCATGTCCCCAGTAGGTCTTTGATAAGTACCTGTAGCTAGTATTCCTAGGGTTACACATACCTTTGTTTCCACTGGGATGGGTTCCCCTCTATTGGCTCTGGGTCTGAGTTGAGGGTGGCAAAGCTTAGTGAGTTCTAGTAGTATGTCCCTATCCACCCTGTAGTGCTCTACTATCTCCAGCTCATGTAGTTCTACATCTGTATGTGCTAGAGGCTGAGGTCAGTGCTGATGCTGATGCTGACAACAGGCCTAGACTGAGAAGGAGAAGAGTGTTCAGACTCAGGGTAACCTTCCAGGAGCTACATAAGCTGGAGATTGTAGAATGCTACAGGGTGGACAGGGACATACTACAAGAACTTACCGAGCCCTGCCACACTCAACTTAGACTGAGAGCCAACAGAGGGGAAACCATCCCAGTGGAAAAAAATGTATATGTAGCCCTTAAAATATTAGCTACATGTACTTTTCAAAGACCAACTGGGGATATAATGGGGATCTCACAGGCATCTGCATCCAGAGTACTCCACCAGTTCCTAGATGTCATGCAAGCACATGCCAGTGAGCACATTTATTTACCCCGCATCCCTGAGGAGAGGGCCAGCAATATGTGCTTCTTCCACAGTGCACACAACCCTGAGGTACTGGTTGCCATAGACTGCACTCATGTGCACATCAAAGCACAACCCAGTGAAGAAGGTAGAGTCTACATCAACCACAAGGGGTATCACTCCATCAGCTACCAAGTTGTGTGCAATGCCCAGGGCATTATAATGAATGTGTGTGCTGGCAGCCCTGGCAGTTATCATGACTCCCACATCTGGCATGCATTACAGCTGTTCCAGACATTTCAGAGGGGGTACATCCTGTACAGGCCATCTACTGGGAGATGCTGGCTGCGCAGTGGAACTGTGGATGATGACAGCCATCAGAAATGCACACACACTTACCGAAGAATGCCATAATGAGGCACACGCACAAACTAGGAACATCATAGAGAGTGTGTTTGGGCTGCTCAAGTCATGGTTCTGCTGCCTTGATATATCTGGTGGAGCCCTGCAGTACTCTCCAGCCACATATGCACACATGCTCACAGTATGTGCCATGCTACACAATATGATTCTGTGGAAACAGCTGTGGCAGGAACATCACAGAGAAGGAACACCTAGCCCCCCACCAGTGCCAAAGTCCCACAACCACAGGGGAACTCGGAGGAGGAACCTCCTGAGCCTGTTCCTGTAGCAGATGTAAGTGTGCTCAGTATGCTCTGGCCTTGGCAAAGAGGCAACACATAGCACATGCAACAATATCCTAAGGACCTAGAGACTGACACCTCACTCCGACTCATATACATACTAAAAAGGATGTCAGCCACAACACACAACCTTTACCTTAATATGTATTGGCTGTGTATTGCATGCATCCAACAGACTCAGCCCTGAAAGCACTGTTATATCAACTGCTGCAGGCACAAGGTAAGTCACTGTTTGTTACAACAAATGTATGGTGTACTACACTATGGTAGCATAGGTATGGACCTGTTGCACTTATGCAAGAGAATAAAGTGGGCTAGCAGGATAGCTGTAGACAACTGACAGCTATGTGAGACAACAGGAACTCTCAGCCCAATACTGGCTGCTCCATAATATGCAGTAGGCCTGAAGCCAGCAAAGCCCACTGCACAAAGTGAGGGAATTACAGACAGCGGAGTCATAGGACAGATGCATGACTGTCAATGACAGAGTCTCCTACCCCTAACATGTCCATGTTACCATACAATTGCAGTAACATTATGTTTGCAAGGTAATAGTAGCAGACCACACAATCCCAGGGCTGTCCCAATCAACCTGGAGACATGTTCTATTTTCATAATATGTAGGGGGTCAATGTGCTATGTATGTCTGTGCTTGATAGTGTCAGGAATTAAACTGCACTGCCAGGTGGCTGTTGTGCCTTAGTGGGCTAAGTAAATTACAATGGTTGATGATGTTCATAGTTTGAGACTGTCTGTGCCACTATTTTGCATGTGAACAACACCTATGGTAGGAGTTCTACAGACTGTCCATATGTCACTATTTGTTAATGCAAGAAAGCTGGACAAAGGCAGAGATGATGGAGGGGCATGGGGCCACAGAAAGCACTGAGTGACCTACATCATGGCTAGTAGAACAGCAGTTTGTAAGAAGTCAGAACAGCAGCAGGATATCAAGGCTGTCATGTAACTGTGTCAGTACTTACAACAAGTCAGTGGGCACCAGCATACCACTCAAATGTACAGAGTTTCACAGAATGTCCACAGTTTTGCCTCATCCATCTGCTCCATTTTTCATAACACTGCAGTTTCCTGACAAACTAGTGGCAAATCAATAAAGGTTGATGTTAGAAAATAATGACAGACATTTGAGATGCAGACTTCATACCCTTCAGAAAATCCATGCAAATACAAAACCTGTTATTCTACCAACTGTCTAAGTTTACAAGAGCAATATTAAACAATTGTCCCTGTTACTGCACCTGTGTCCCACTTTTACATATGGCTTTGTCCAGATGTCTTGCTCTAACAGGTTGAGAGGTATGGGCACCATGTAGCATTATAGTACCAATGCAAAATGAACTGTCTGAGGACAAAGCAGACATATGGGGTGCAGTGCTGGACATCCTGAAAAACAGGTACAGTCAGAGGTGTCGAGTATGTAACCCTGTGTGTGGTGTTACATCTTGTACCCCTGTCACAGCATACCTACAACTACATAGAGCTGCAACTGTGGACAAAACCCTGGACAGGAGCAGGACAAAGGCCCACAGATAAGGAGAAGGAGGAATTACTGGTTAGACAAATTTAGAAAGTGCAGAATAGAACAGGTTGTGCAGTACCATGAGTTCTCTGCTGTGTAAGGAGTCAGTAACTCAAATGTCTGTCAGCAGTTCCGCACATCAATCTGTAAAGATCTGCTACTGATGTAACAGGAAATCACATTGCTATGTAAAACATACCAGATGTAAGATGAAAAACCCCTTTCAGTCTAATACAATATGTACACACCCTAGGTATGAGTCAGATATTACGGCGAGCACACAGCTGGGGAATCCATTTGTCATGCTGTCAGGGAGGTGCCAGACTGTGTAATCAGGTGCATCAGCCTACTGGCTGTAGCACACTAAATCCTGGACTGGAGTACAGGTAGGTCTGGATTGGAGTCCCTTTGTAAGTACTGAAGGTCACACTGGGCATACTCCTACACTTAGTTAATTTCAGCCCATGCCTGAAGGCTCATCTGCCTATAGAACTGAGATGTCAGTATATCTCTGTGTATGCAGACAGCTATGTAACTGTCTCTCCCTATCCCCATCAGACATGATTACCCTTATCTATCCGTACATGGCAAATATACAATATATATGTATCTGTAGAGTTTTATTAAGATATGTATATATATATATATATATATATACATTATATAGAGAGAGACAGAGAGAGAGACTGAAAGGTATAGAGTGATGTAGTGTGACAGCCACTTGTACCCTGTGTGTTACCAGTGGCATGTGCAACTAACACGGTGAGCTGTAGTGTGCATTACTAGGTAGATAGGGGTTCTAATCTCACATCAGCCACCGTGCGTGTGTGTGTGTGTGTGTGTGTGTGTGTGTGTGTGTGTGTGTGTGTGTGTGTGTGTGTGTGTGTGTGTGTGTGTGTGTGTGTGTGTGGGGGTGTGTTTGTAGATATTCAGCATACAGCATCATACACATGTCCAACAGGCCTATGTATGTGCAATTGCCAATCATTTTATGGCCCTGTGACTAGTGTCCTCCACAACAGTGGCCCCCCTTTCAACAGCTGCTGATGTCATCCACTCCAACAGCAGTAGCAGATGCTCTCCATACACATAAGCTCTGTGGTGCATGCAATATTTATGTAGCAGTACACTTTATACATCTAGATAGGTAGGGGCTATAATCCCGACAATGGTAACTCTGTGAGTGTGTATATGCATAAGTATATCCCCTTGCAGCAGTGTGTCTGTTTTGCCTATGTGTGTGCAATGCATATACATTTGCAGGCCCATGTCTACCTGTTAACCTCCATGTTGGTTTACTTTACAGGGCCTGCTGATGTCCTCCACCTTAGCAGCACATTGAGACACTCTCCAAACACATAAGCTCAGTGGCACATATAAGTACGTAGCAATATAGTATGCACAACTGGGTAGAGAAGCGGTCTAATCCCAACAATAGCAACTCTGTGAGTGTGTGTGCATGTGCATAAGTATATCCCTTTGCAGCAGTGTGTCTGTCATGCCTATGTGTGTGCAATGCTAATACATTTTAAGGGCTGCACCTGTCTGTCAACCCCCATATCGGCCTACTTTACAGGGCCTGCTTATGTCATCCACCTTAGAAGCACTGTGAGACACTCTTCTGATGCAATAGCTCCATGGCACATGTGATAAGTATGTAGTACTGTAGTCTATATAACTAGATAGGTAGGGGTTCTACTCTCAAAACCGGCAACTCTGTGAGTGTATGTGTGTGTAAGCATATCCTCTTACAGCAGTGTGGCTGTCTTGTGTGTGTGTGATGGTAATGCAATTTTAAGGGCCTGTTAACCCCCCCCCCCATTGGCAACCTTTTCAGGGCCTACTGATGTCATCCACCTTAGAAGCACAGTTAGACACTCTCCAAACACACTAGCTTCATGGGATATGCGATAAGGGCATAGTACTATAGTGTATATAGCTAGATAAGTAGGGGTTCTATTCTCCAAGCACACTAGCTCTGCGGTGCATGCAATAAGTACGTCATATTGTAATGTATATAACTAGGTAAGTAAGGGTTCTATTCTCAAAACTGGCAACTCTGTGAGTTCATGTGTGTGTAAGCATATCCCCTTACAGCAGCGTGGCTGTCATGCCTGTGTGTGATGGTTATACAAGTTTAAGGACCTGTTAACTCCCGCATTGGCAACCTTTTCAGAGCCTTCTGATGTCATCCACCTTAGAAGCCCAGTTATACACTTTCCAAACACAGTAGCTCTGTGGTGCATGCGATAAGTATGTAGTGCTATAGTATATATAGCTAGATAGGTAGGTGTTCTATTCTCAAACTGGCAGCTCTGTGAGTGTACGTGTGTGTGTAAGCATATTCACTTACAGTAGTGTGGCTGTCTTGCCTGTGTGTGTGTGTGTGTGTGTGTGTGTGTGTGTGTGGGTGTGTTTGTGTGTATGTGATGGGTATACAATTTTAATGGCCTGTTAACCCCTCCATTGGCAACCTTGTCAGGGCCTACTGATGTCATCCACCTTAGAAGCACAGTTAGACACTCTCCAAACATGCTATCTCTGTGGCGCATGCGATAACTGCGTAGTACTAGAGTGTATATAGCCAGATAAGTAGGGGTTCTATTCTGCAAGCACACTAGCGCCGTGGCACATGGAATAAGTATGTAGTACTATAGTGTATATAGCTAAATACAGTAGGTAGGCATTCTACTCTCAAACCTGGCAATCACGTGAGTGTATCTGTGTGTTTAAGCATATTCCCTTAAAGCAGTGTGGCTGTCTTGCCTGTATGTGTGATGGTTATACAATTTTAAAGGCCTGTTAACCCCTTCCATTGGCAACCTTTTCAGGGCCTACTGATGTCATCCACCTTGGAAGCACAGTTAGACACTCACCAAGCACACTAGCTCTGTGGTGCATGCAATACATATGTAGTACTATAGTGTGTATAGCTAGATTGTAGGGGTTCTACTCTCAGAACCAGCAGCTCAGTGAGTGTATGTGTGTGTATCATCATATCCCCTTGTAGCAGTGTGGATGTTTTGCCTCTGTGTGTCTAATAGTTACAACATTTTAAGGTTCTGTGAAAACCCGCTAACACCCCCATTGGCAACCTCTACAGTGCCTGCAGATGTCATCCACCTGAACAGCAGTGTCAGACACTCCAAAAACACATAATCTCCATGGTGCATGTGATATGCATGTAGCTCTCTAGTGTGTATAACTAGAGAAGTATGGTTTCTACTCTCAACAAGGGCAGTACCTTTGTGTGTGCGTGTGTGTACATATATTCCCTTGTAGCAGTATGATTGTGTTATGCTTACCACCTGTCCCACTGTGTAAGTTGCAGTCCATGTTTGGACAGGTGTGTCCTGTAAAAATTAAAACAATACAAATGTCCCAAGAGTATAGGGCAACAAACATTTCCCACATTATTCTAATAGTTGCACAAAACAGGCACTTTACAGCACAAACACCTAAATGTTATGAGAAATAGCAAAATCTAGGCAAATGCTACAAAACTAAGATGTTATATTGTCAGAAAAAGTGAAGTTGTGTCCATTGTACTTGCTGTGGGTATGGTTTCTCCTGCCAAATCTCACGTTACTACAAAACATGTCCACATTGTAATACCTCACAAAGGTAATGCATGGGCTCCAACACCTATCCCATGCAGACAGGCTCAAATCACTATTGATTCACTCGGTATTGGACTGGTTGCTCAGGGGGGGGGCTGTGTCATGCCTGCAAGGCAATGTTGGTCTCTGCCCTACTACAGCTGCCCCATATCCATAAGTTTAACCCCTCATGCATTACCTGCACGACAGGCCTGAATCTGATATGCAACATCAACACAATCTGCTTGTGAGACATGTGTGTCTCCCAGAGGCTACCCTTTCTCAGAAATAAACTTCCCAGACACATAAAACAGAGTACCATGCTGGCCCTCTTCAAGTGCAACCATGATCAGTGGATGGCAAACCACATTACTGTCCTAAGGGTCCCACCTGTGTCCCTCATTGACAGTGGCAACAGGTGCTGACTGATGTTTTTTCTGGGGATAAATGGCTAGCCTTGTAAGTGCCCCAGGGGCATTACTTTAGTTACCTCCTATGATACTATGAACCTATGATCCTACTGAACTCCCAGGTGACATGTATCTTGAGTAGCATACTGTGTCACAGGGTATGCATGCAAGGTTATGCGGTCTGTCCCCATTGTCCCTGACACGCTGTTCTACACATACGCACCTAGGTAAATATGCATATATACAGCCATACCTTGCCTAAGTCACATTTCTCAATTGCCACCATGCCATCCTGAGCCGCTGTACTGACACCAGGTCTCCACAGCATGGACACACAAACCCCTGGAACAGAAAAAGGTGTGGGTGACTTCAGTCAGTCAGCAGTACTACCACCAATGCAGCATCATGGAACAAAGGTACATACACCTTGATGTGTACTCATGACACATTACAGCAGACAGCACCTTACAGGGCATAACACTACTGCACTACAAACTGTTATTAACTGTACTATAGTCACCCTGTGCATCAGACACATATTAGCATGTCACTGCATCAATGTTATGGATGGCAGGGATGTGGCACAGGTAGCATCACATGCACAGGGTGTGGTGTGGGGTTGCCAAAGGCCTAGGCTGTGCTACACAGTTGACATTGTGAATGTTTCTGGAGGGGTACTAGTCAGCTGGGCCATGGAGAGGAGCTGTGTGTGTCTGGTGGTGACCTGCATGTGACAGTGATATGTGAGTGTGTGCGCATACACAGTTAAGGCACGTGCTACACCTACACGAGGGTATGTTGGAAAGCTGTGGGCCATACATGGCAGAATGTGCAGTTCACCATCTCTGGCCATGAACATGGGTACTTGCTCTGCCAGGAGTGACACTGGCACCACCATGCCCAGGGTAAGATGCGGTACTACCTGTTGATGGTGACTGGTGTCTGCAAGGTCTGTGTCCCTTACGGGATCACCCAGGACCATGTGCCCATGACCAGCCATGCTGTGGTGTGGACAGCACCCTCCCTTTGGTAGTGCTGGGGAAGTGTGACTGTGCATGGACATGTGAGCTCTCAGCTGATGTTGTTGCTGACCTACGTATACATGTCCGATGCCCTACTCCCACCACAATTTCAAGCACAGACATTGCACAGTTATGGAGTGACAATGTCTCACCCCACTGTCTGTCTACTACATTGGTAAAATGATGTAAGGCATTACCAATTCTGTGGATGGAGTCATGGATGCCAGGCAGTGATGCACCCATGATCCTGAGCATCCATCTGGTGTTGCGTTCAATATGTACTTGTGTCTCCATGATGGAACAAAACATGTGTCAGGTGACATGTGATGTAGCACCTCTGACAGGTGTTGAATGGGCAGCAGTCCTCCTTTGAGTACCCCTGTCAATCTGCCTGTGTGGAACCTCATCAGCTGTCTAGCTATGGATAATATCTACAGTCACAGATGCCATAGTCGCCACACTCTCCTGTTTCATGCCACCACCCACTGACTGTCCACTATCTGTGGCCAAAGAGGACTGGGTATGTGTGGGTATACTGACTGTGTGTGGGAACATATGGGGAGAAAGTGGCATGTCAACCCATGGAACAGATTCAGCCCCCAACACCCCCACGATGTGCCTCAAAATGGCCACCCTCATTATCAGAGTCCAATGAGGTACTGACATCAGGTTATGAGGGAGGCAATATGCAATCCCCACAGTCACCTGTGAGGAGGTAGACAACATGACTACATTAATTCCTGCAGTATTATGGCTGCTGATCCACACACGCACACACACACACACACACACACACACACACACACACACACACACACACACACACACACACACCTGAGGTGCCACAAATGCATTCTACATACCACACCTTATTACTGATGCCATGCACAACACAGAAGCAGGCCACAACAGACACAGACAAGACAGGCCCTTAACAACAGGAAGTGCAGCTACATCCAGTTAATGTTGCCAGTACTATACACCTGTCAGATAATCGACATGCCAGTGCATGTAATGGACTTTCACCTAAAACACAGTGCACCCATTTCTACCATACTAATGTCCTCCTTTATAGCAGATTGCCTAGATCTTCACAAAAATTTGTGCCAATATATTACAGCTCCTGCAAATATGCTACCGTGATTACCAATGTAATGCATTGCAGTGAACCCCTCCACAACTGAACATACACATATTGCAATATGGCTAAACTTCATAGTTGTGTCCATGGTCAACTGGCAACCCTTAACATGCCTAGGGTATAGATGAGCATAATAAAACAGTTTCACAGTCACCGGCTACAGGCTGTTGGACTCTGGCTACACCAGAGGTACATATGAGCATAATAAAACAGTGGTTAGAAGCAGCAACTAGTAATTCGTCAGCCATTTTGGGTCATTTCCTGTTTTTTCCAGCCCCCTGCTATAAAGCACGCTTTGGCAGGCTTTTCTGGCATTAGAGAACTAGGCATAGTTCCTTGTGGTACCCTGCAGAGTTCCTAAGCCAGCAGAGAGCAGAAAAAGCAACTTTCTTGATCATAAGTATTTTTTAAACTTTTTAGTTTGCATTTTTTGATCTTTTGAGCTTTTCGACTACTGTTTGTGCCTATATTACTGTTTTATTACCTTATTTTCCTGTTTTTGTGAGCTTATATTGTTGATTGCACTTGTGGGCTAAAGTATTGCTTAAAAGTAACAAACAGGCTAATACACTCAAGTGTACCAGCCTTTGATAGCAATTTAGTCAAAAACAAAGCATTTACTGCATTTTTTTCTGTCTGTTTGCAAAAAAAAAAAACAAAAAATTTCTCCTTTCCTAAACTTTCCTAGCTAGTTGTTCCAGTGATCAGATTTTGCTGATCCCTGGGCTTTGTATTTGGTTTCTGTGTTCCTCCATTTTCTTGTGTGGCCAGAGGTAGTTTCTTTACTCACCAGTGGGAGTGGGGAGTACTGAGCTGCTTGTTTGTCCTCAGAGGAGTGGTTAGAAGCAGCAACTAGTAATTGTCGGCCATTTTGGGTCATTTCCTGTTTTTCCAGCCCCTGCTATAAAGCACGTGTTAGCGCTTTAGCTGAGCTGCTACCATTGCACACTAGGGCAGCTGGTTAATCAGATTTAAACTATTAGGGCTACCTAAAGTCCACTCTTCAAATTTTCCTTAAAACTACCTTCCTCAAAGTATACTACTGTTCTATTTAGTGTATCCTACAACTATAAATTATCTCTACTTGACTCCCAAGTAGACTATTCTCTATCTGTATAGCGAAGCACTTGCTCCTACAGTACTTATCACCTCGATACAGCACTCTTGTTATAGAAAGTACCCCAAAAAGCAAACCCCATTTCTCGGTCACCCACATCCCCAGAACCTTTTCTTAAGTTTTTCTGTCTATTCCTTCTAGCATGTCGAGGGATCAGTTGCTAATGTCCTCTCCTGCTCAGCTGGTGAACCTGGGAATATTGAGGCAATGTTACAATTGCCTCATGTACACAGACAACCCTCTCCTCCTCCCACAAAACACAAATACATGTGAGAGATGCAACTATACGGCCAAACTGGAGGCTGAGCTCTCTCAACATAGGACTGGCATGACCAGACAGGAGGAGAAGGTAACCACACACACTATAGACCCAGTCTCCCATAATACCATCACAACCTCAAATCATACACATAAACACACAAAGACATACACGGAGGCTCTGATCAAAAATCTACCAAAACAGCAGAGGCCACCAAAGCAGACACCCAAACAACTACCACCTCAGAACACAACACCTGCAACACATAGACCACACAGTCAGAGTGTCAAGCAGTCACAGCCCTTAAGGCCAAACACAATGCCAGACACACTAGTCATTGGTGACTCCATAGTCAGACACACTGACGTCCTGCTCACCAGACTGAGTAAGGAGAAGGTCACAGTAAGCTGCCTGTCGGGTGCTAGAATCCGCCACATAACGCATGCACTCAGGTCTCTCAACAGCAGGTACAAGTCGACTCAATCATTGTCCACGCTGGTGTTAACGACCTGAGACGCACCTCCTTGGACTACATGAAAAGAGACATAGAGGAGCTCTCTGATTATGTAGCCCAAGCAGGTATGACCCTGACCTTGAGCAGTATCCTACCTTCACCAAGAATGATGCCACAATACAGAGATAAGATGATCAGCTTTAACAATTGGCTTAAACTCTGGTGTCATTCAAAGGGGATCCAATGTCTGTCTGCCTGGGATGACATGCTGGACAAGCCACGCTGCCAAGGGACGGCTTGCACTTGTCACCCTGGGATTCAGGATTTTGGCAAAGGCTCTTGCCACCCCATAGTGCCTTTTTAGGCAAGGCTCAAATTCTAAACCTACCACCCTAGAACAAAACAAAGAAAAAAACTAAGGGTAATGCTGCTCAATGCCAGAAGTCTCAACCTCAAGATGCACGACTCGAGGCCCTTCTCAGTATGGAGAACATCGATGTCTGTGCTGTGACAGAAACCTGGTTCAAGGCTCCTGAGAGCACCCCAGCACTATCAGGTTTTACCTCATATCATGCCGCCCCAAAATCCGGACAATACCAAGAAAGGAGGAGGGGTATCCATATTCATCAAGGACACCCACACCTCAAGATTGGTGGCATCGCACGATGCATCGGAAACCATCCAGGTGCAATTAACCATAGGCAAGACTGCTCTGCAATTTGTAGCATGTTACAGGCCACCTGCAAACTCAGGAACCTCATATGGCCTTCCTGAAAACACTGGAGGGGATAAATGTATCTCCGAACACCATCATACTAGGTGACTTCAACTACCCTAATATAGACTGGGAACACTACTCAAGCCCAAACACTCTAGCCCAAAGGTTCCTGGAGTTCATAAACTCAAATGCCATGGAACAACTAGTCACTATCCCCACAAGAGGAGAAAACATACTTGATCTCATCATCACGAACATGGGAGCACAATGTTCAATGCCGGACGTATACCCCTCACTGGTGAGATCTGATCACAAACTAATCTCGCTGGAGGTCCTCATCCCGCCCCCACCCGAAATGAAAAAGACCACAGTAAAGAACTTCTCGAAAGCCGACTTCACACTTCTAAAGACTAGTGTGGTCTCCTTTAAGACCCCTGAGCCAGCGGTTAACATTACTCAAACCACTAAATCACTTACAAATGCCTTCTACCAGCACCTGCAGGGCTGCATGGATCAGGCAATCCCAAGCAAAACAAAGACTCTCTGTACCAAAGGCAAGCGTCCAGTCTGGTGGACCCCAGCCATAAACAAACTCTACAACAAAAGGAGAAAGCTACTACAAGATAGAGCAAAATCCTTAAAAGGTAAGACACCACTGATCACTATAAGTAAAAAGCTAAGAGCTCTCATAAAATCATCCAAAGCTAATTTTGAGAAAAAAATAGCTAAGGACTCTAAAGACAACCATAAGGCATTCTTTAGCTATGTCAGAAACCTAGGAGGAAACTCCCAGATATGCTCAGAATTAGTTCAAAATGATGTGAAGATTACTGATCCTACAGACATTGCCAACATACTGGCTGAAAGGTTCAGTGCAAACTTCTCCCCTCCCCTAAAGGAGAGATATCTATACCAAATGATTGTAGCCCCCAAACATCTCTAACGCCCAGGTGAGAACTGCTCTCCAAGGCAAAGAACACAGCATCCATGGGACCTGATGGTGTCCCCGGCTGTGTGCTCCATGAACTCAACGAGGAATTAAACCCACAGTTAGGACAGCTGTTTAATCTTAGTCTCACCTCCGGATATTACCCAGGAGTGGTGCACAGCGACTGTGGTCCCACTCCATAAATGCGGTGCCTCCACCGACCCTGGAAATTACCGTCCCATTAGCTTGACAAGCCTTATCTGCAAAGCCATGGAGAGGATCATAATGGATCTCATAAATAAAGACATAGGGAACTTGCAGACTTTGGATCCAACCCAGTTTGGCTTTGTCAAAGGCAGATCATGCCTTCTAAACTTGGTTGACTTTTTGAAACAGTCACCAAGGCCATTGATCTACGGGGAAAGGCAGTCCATACAGCCTACCTAGACCTGGCGAAGGCTTTTGATACAATACCTCACTCGGGTATCATTGAAAAACTCATCAACTTAAATGTAAACCCATACATTACAAGATGGGTTGCAAACTGGCTGAGTGACAGAACCCACAGGGTCAGAGTTGCTGGCGCCATGTCAGACTCAAAGCCTGTCACAAGTGGTGTCCCACAGGGCTCAGTCCTGGGCCCACTCTTGTTTGGCATCTACTTTTCTGAAGTACAAGCAAACACAGGAGGGTTATGGCTGACAAAGTTTGCAGATGACTGCAAACTGGGCCGTAGTGGAAAACACATCCGACACAGATATCCTTCAGAAGGGTCTCACAGAAACAGATAACTGGTGCCAGAGCCATGGCCTAAAGTTAAATGCCAAGAAATGCATAGTCATACCCTTCGGGAAAAATAAGGTTACCCCTAGCTACCATATAGGTGGCAATCCCTGAACACAGAAGAAGTTATTAGGGACCTGGGAACCCAGGTTGACAGTAGCCTTTCATTCGACACTCATATTGCTAAAGTAGTTAGGAAGACCTTCTACATTGCCCACCTTATCATGAAGGGATTCACATCTAGATCAAGGGAAGTCATAGTCTCCCTATACTCATCACTCATCAGACCAATGATCGAGTATAATGCCCCATTCAGAATGTATCTGACCCGACACTTGCAGCAGCTGGAGAGGCCACAAAGTTCCTCACCAAAAGGATAAAGTGTCTCAAAAATCTGTCTTATGCTGCCCGACTGAAAAACTCCAGTTATATTCAGTTGCTTACCGCTTGCTCAGAGGTGACCTATGCCTGACATACAAGGCCATGTCAAACCCAGATTTGATGAACATGCTTCATCTCAAAAATCTAGATCCCTCAGAGCCACAAGGGTGGGGGACTTAAACCTCAACACGGTTATTAATAGGTCGTGCTGGAGGGATAGATTCATCACCCAATGACTCCTATGCTGTGGAACAAAATCCCGGTTTATGTGAGGCAGAGCACCTTGCTGGCCTTGTTCAAGAGGAATCTTGACCAATGGATGGGAGATCGCAGATACACCCCAGGGGTTACCTCAGTGTCACTGCTCGACAGAGGCACAGCAAAATAATGGGCATAGTTTCTCCAAACTAAAGGGGTGGCGTAAGCCACAAAACTATGGGCTAGGCTTATAAATGCCCTCGGGCAGATAGCCTAGTATGAACCTATGAACCTATGAACCTATATGGAATTGTGGGGGAGAGGTATCATCAGCAGACACAAATGTGGCATTGGTACAGGATAATATGTGCATATATAAACATGTACATTACAAACTGTGATACTGCCCACATTGCTGATGCTCACACTATGTGTGCACACATGTGCATTACCAACCCCCCCAAATGCACATTGACCTGATATCCATGTACAGGGATGCAGAGACTGCCACTATGACTGCTACTGCATTAAACTGATGACCACAGGAGGCTTACCTGCACGTTCCTCCGCTGTGGAAGCTGTGCCACGCACCTCCATGACATATGGGGTGACAGATCTTTGGGAGCTGGTGGCTGAACCCAGGTTTACCAGGGACTCCTCTGTGGCCAAGAATGATTGTTGTGTTGCAGGCCCTCCACTGGTGCCAGAACAGTCCATGGCCACAGCTGCAGCCCTTTGCTGTGCATTATTTATCATATCTGTGGCCCAATGTTGGACCTGCTCATAGCTCCTTTCCTGTAGCCCAACATGATTTACAGATGCCACGAGGTCTGCCCACCATGCAGCATTTTGTTGCTGATTCTGCTGACTCCTCAACAGCAGGATCTGGTGATGGACAATCTGTCAACTATGGCATCATTCTTCACTGCTGAAAATGGTGGGTTCTTAAATCTGTAAATCACTCCTGAAAGACAAGACAAGAAGAGGGGAACACATCACAAGGACCACATACATTGCTCTCCATTATATGCACACCCTGCACATTCACATTTGCCAGCACTATCCTTTGCTAACTCCCACACCATACCCCACCATCTATCACCACAGTATGTATGTGACTATCAACAACATAGTGGCAATATATCATGCGTTGCCCACATGATCTTGTTGTTTCCTGCTACTTGCATATTCTCTAAGGTGTTCAACTGCATCTTTTTGATTGCACCTATTACTGCTTGTTTATAGGCTGTCTGCATTGTACGCAGTAGTGTCAGCCTCCTACTTTTGTTTTAAACACCTGGGCTGTAGGCTCACCCCTTATGTCTCCCAGGCCTTCCTCCTTCAGATTCTGGAAAATATGCCTTGACAATGTCTTCCAGTTTCCCCTGCCAGTCTGGTTGATATAGGCATCCTGGCACAGTGTAGCAACTGCCCCATGTACATGGACAACCATCTACAAACACCACCAAGAAACATATTTTGTGAGAGATAAAATGACATTAGGAACCTACAGTCCATGCTATCTCCCTCTCAAGCCCATATATCTGGCAAAGAACAGGTTGTTGACACAATCAGTAGACCTCACACACAACCCATATCTATACAACACACACCCACAAACAAAGGTGTCCTCCGGGGCAAAGACACACATGAACTCCACAGCCCTCCACAGCACATACCATGCATAGCCACACACCTGTGACCCACAGCTACAAAGGCATCACCATTAGTCAAATATATTAGTCATAGGAGACTCCATTGTGAGACACACAAAAATGCCTCTCACCAGGCTATATAAGGGGAAGGTCACAGTTACTAGTTTGTCAGGTGCCAGAATCTGCCATATCACATACACACTGCTGTCTCTTAGCAACAGGTACTGTTATGAGTTTGTCACAGTCCATGTTGGCGTGCTTGACCTGAGATGTACCTTGCTGGACTATATTTAGTGAGACATGCTCGAGCGCGCTGATCATGTATCCCAGGCAGGTATGTCCCTAGCCTTATTCCACATTCTGCTGCCACCCAGAATGATGCTGCAATATGAGGAAATAATTGACCTTAACAACTGGCTTGGTTTCAGGTGCCATTCCAGGGGGATGCAGTAACTGATAGCCTGGGATTATATGAACAACAGACCACGATGCTTTGCCAGAGAAGGCCTCCATCTGTCTCAACTGGGCTTCAGGCATCTGGCAATTGTTCTTACCACTCCCATAGTGCCTTTATTAGGAAAAGTGGTGCAGTTAACACTACCAACATACAACTGTCAGCACATAACAAATTGAAGGCCATGCTGCTAAACACTAGGAGTCTAAACATGATTCTCTTTGGAAGCAGATTTAACCCTGGGAAATGATGACATCTGTGCATTCACAAACAAATGATTCAAAGCTGCATAGTGCACCCCAGCCTTACATGGTCAACCATCCTATCATACATTCATATTTCAAGGTGTCATCAGTAAATCCATGGGATGTGGGGTTTCACTATATACGAAAGACATACACACCTCCAGACTGTTCAAACAGTATGATGCACAGGAGACACTGGAGGCAGTTAACCATTGCAAAGACACCTATTCAAAGCATAGGTAGCTACCAGCCCTACATGTGAACAGGAAGCCCATTCTGCCTATATGGACCTGATCAACTCTATCAGCATTCTAGCCTGTACCCTGCTCCTGGGTGACCTTATCTACCCAAACATACATTGGAGGATGTAGTCATGCCAGCAAACAAATGGCTAGAGATACATCAACAGTGGAAATGCAAACACATTGGAGCAGCTAGGTGCTACCCCCACATGAGATGAAGGTCTGTTGGAGTTAATATTAAACAAAATAGGCAACCACTGCAGCATCCCTACAGTATCATCCTCTGTGGTCAAACTAACCATAAAGCAGTCAAATTTGGAGTCACCATCTCACATAATATCCATCTAGCTAGGGTCAGACATACAAACAACTCCATGGTTGAATGCAGCCTCCTGAGGGATGGTATAAACAGCTTTGCAGCCTCTGTCCCCTCTGTAGGAACTGGCACCAATATCCAAAAATACACATAAGCACTATCTGTGCATTTGTATACATGCATAGAGTCAGGTATACCCGACAGGACTACATCATCCTCTGCAAGGATACGTAAACCAGTGTGGTGGACATCTGCAATTAATAGTGTCTATAGCAGGGATGACATACTGCTGTCAGAGACAATGAACGTGCAGGTGCCCTATTTAAAGCAATGTCTCCTTAGCCTGCAGAAGCAGATAAGAGCAGTACTGGAATCTTGCAAAGCAAACCCTGAGCCCACATTGGTGACATCCACTACAGACAATCATATCTGATTCTTCACATATCTCTGCAACATCAAAGGAAGCACTCAGATCTGCTCAGTAGTGGTGGTCAAGGAAACCAGATATACAAGTGCTGTAGGTATAGCATACCTGATGCCTGACAGAGTCAGTGTAAGCTTCATTCCCTGACCCACCATCAGTACAACAGGACATCCCCGGTACCTGCCCCCTTCCCCTTATATGTAGGGAACAGGTTATCAGTGCCATCTCATAGTCATGGTATACAGCCACCATGGGAGCTGAGCATATCACAGGATGCATCCTACATGACCCCAAGGATGACCAGCAGCATCAGAAGACACTGTATTTATCCAAAGCCTGAATACCACCTTTGTCCCGGCTGAGAGGAGGACACCACTGTCACCCCTTTACACTAAGGTGGGTTGTCCACCAATCTGGCACATTGTAGACCCATCACCCTAACTAGGTTGATCTGCAAGGCCATGGAACAGTTTATAATGAACATCATTAACTAGGACATTGGCAACGCCATCATACTCAATCATGCACAGTTAGGCTTTGTCATGGGGGGAATCATGTCTGTTACATTTTGTTGACCTTTTGACACAGTCACCAATTCCATGGATGAGGCTGAGACAGTGCACTCTGCCTACCTTGACCTGGCCACAGACTTTGCAAGTATTCCCCACTTGCACGTAATAGATATACCCTCACAACAAGGCATCAATCCATATGTTATCAGATGGGTAGCACACTGGTGCACTAACAGAACCCACCTAGTCCACACAGGGTTAGCTACCTCAAGTGGTAGACCCATAACTAACAGCATAATCCAGTGTTCTGTGCTTGAGTCTCTGTTATGTGTGATTTACCCCTCTGAGGTGGAGGGCACAACCAGTGGGCTCTGGCCGACCATGTATGCAGAAGAATGTATGCTGGGTGCTGTCACCACATTCCCTAGTGATGTGGACATCTACCAAGAGGGTCTCAGGCAGACACATGACTGGTGGCAGAAACATGGCCTTAGGCTGCATACCACGAAATGCAATGTCATCCCATTTGTGGAGAGTGACATCTCCACATATTATCACAGTACTAACAACATCCTAAGCATGCAATTAGTGAGAGTGATTTGTGCACACAGGTTGATGGCAACATGACATTGGATCACCATGTTGCTTCCCTTGTAAGGAAAGCCATCTACATGGCCCACCTCATACATAAGGGTATGTCATTCAGAGACATGGGGGTTCATAACATCCATGTACTCCCCCCTAATAAGGCCCATTATTGGGTAGAATGCCCCTTTCCTCATGTGCCTTGCAAAGAACATGCAGCAGCTGGGGAGGTCACAGTGGTTCCTCACGAGGGAATACCGGGAACTCAAACAGCTACCATACAGAAGATAGGCTATAAGCCCATCTCTCTACCCAGTTTCATACAGACTCCTCAGAGGTGACCTCTGTCTGGCATACATGGCAATCTTGGACTCCACCTTGATGGGACTGCTGCACAACTGCAAGTCAAGCTCCACTCAATTAACCCACGCACATGCCCTCAACCTGATCTACAACATCAACAAGACTTGGCAGGTCAGATGTGTGTTCCACACACTCACCCACCTGTGGAGTGGACACTCTGTCCACATCAGGCAGGGTACCTCTTTACACCCTTTCAAGCGAAACTTGAAAAACTGGATGGCTAATAGGACATACACCCTTGGGATACCACCTATGTCCCTGTTGAACTGGGGCATCAGGTGCTGAATTGCATACACATAAGTTAAACCCTAGGCTAGACTTATGAGGGCCTCAGGGCCAATAGCCTAGTAACCTAGTATGATCCTAGGTATACCAGTTGTGGCCCTGTGTGCTGTGATGGACTGTGTTGTTATGTGGCCAAACCCATCACTGCCATCTACTGTGGTGTGTCTCCTATGGGTGACATTCCAGTACCATGTCATACAGCCACCATCTGACAAATAGGTGAGTGGTACTACAGGTGTATGGGGACAGTCCAGCAACATCCGTGCAACACAATTACAGACAGCACTGCAAATGTGCTGTAGGGTATCCTCCTTGCAGGTGTCCAACATCTGTAGTACACAGATGTTTGCAGAATGTGTACATATGCCTGATATATGTGGACCCTCTGCCAGACCAATGTGGATGTCTGGAAAACAGTTGGACAATACATAATGGTTGATTCCAGACTGTGGGGAATCTGGCTGTCACATGCCAGACACCTCAGAAAACAGTTGTGGTACATTAATATCTGGTACTGTATTCATTCTGTTATGTTGCATGCTCGATATCTACACTCTGTTGCTGACATGGAGGCTGCGCCCACCCACTACTACTAGCTATAACCTGCTGTCCTGCTGTAGGTGGTCACCAGGTATGCTAGCCATAGCTCTCAGGTGATAAGATACAGCTGTGGAGTACACAGTGACCTATCCAGAGTACATCAAGAACAGTCAGGGACACCTGGACAATGTTTGAACTATGCCTGTGTGACATTCACAGACTGAGTGGAGCAGACTGACAGTGCATCCTCTGATATGCCAGCTGTATACACCAGTATTTACTGTCACTATTGTCTAATACACAATCCGGTAGTATTTGTACATGAGCTGACCATTTTTGGGGGGCTCATGGGCCAGAGCTGTGATCTATGTCACAGCAGACAGAGTCAAAAGGGAAGGCTGTAGGTGCTGGGCAGCTGACTAACAGCAACATGTCATTCCATGATATGTACTACAGACCTAGTCTTGTGATCCCTATTTCCCATGACTGCACACCCCCATCTGAATCCCATTACATGGGGAATTATATTAAATACCTGGTATAGTGCTGTACTCCTTTATGTGCAGAAGTCCTGTGGTATAATGTTAGGATAGTGCAGTATGTTTTCATAACCAAAGTCAGATACCTCTGTACCATAAGCAGCAGCTTGCCTTTTGTAGATAGTACTCATGAACAAGTGATTGCCTGTGCACCGATCTGTGGCTCACACTTACTAATTGCATCCAGAACAGCTGGGTTGCATTTTCATTAGCCAATGGCATGGCAACACAGTGCTATATTTTAGGTCTTCTTGTAGGTCTTGGCCCTTTTCCTGGCCTGTGAGAAGGACATTATCGAGGTGTGGGGACTTCAGCATCACAGAGGGTAGGTAGAAATACTGTCCACTGTTTGGATTCATGTAGTATGTCCACAGGTTTGCATACTATGCTTGGCATTGTGAACAGACTTTCTGCTTATGTGGCAGTTTACTGTTTAACAATGTGGGTTGAGGTCAGTAAGGAGACAGACAGATGTGAGTGTCATACATCATTTGTATCAGAATATGCATGCTGCTGCAGTAGCCACTGGTCTATCAGCTGTGTATGTTTGTAGGGGAAGACTGTGACACATATTCCTGTCAGTTAACCATCCCCCCACCTCTTTATGTATGGGTGTTGTGTGGATTCTCTGTTCTAGGTGTTTTGGAAGTATGGTAGGTCTATATCAGGTATCTGAACATACTGATGCATACGTTGCTGGCTGCAGCTGCTGCATTCTGCCCAGGAGTCATACTGAGGATTGTGAACACATTGGGGGACAGCAAGCTATACAGGTCAGTGATGGAGCAGTGTTAGCTCTATTGTCACATCATTGCCAGTGTATGAGGGTACCCATAACAGTCCAGGTGAGGCATGTGCCTCGTTATGTAATTGTGCCCTCCAAAGAGTGGTAGATGACATTTAGGATACTTACACATATTTGTGAAGTGTGTCCCAACCTACAGGCCTTTGACGTGCTAATATGGGTGGCAGTGACTGCAGTAGCAGCAACCAGTTGTGCTTGAAATTGCAGGGCTCAGTTATTTATTTGTTGTATATACTTGGCATGCAACAGACTGGAATGGAAACCAGGACTGTGGGTGCCAAAAATGTAAAGCATGCTAGGAATGTAACAGATAGAGCTACAGAGGCAATATTATAGCAGGTGTAATTGCAAGACATATGTGCATGCATACAATGTGTTACACAGGATTTGCATGAACATGTGTGTTTAGATGGGTATGATGTGTGACAATGAACTGTCTGTCATGATTTTGTAATCTCAGTCTGCACTGACTTGTGAGTACGTCAGCACACAGAATAGGTTTTGTGACAACCATGCCAAAAGTAGATGCACAACTGTAGACATTCTGCAACAGTCTGTGCAGTTGTCAGCTGTACCTGCTATCGTAGGCCTCATGTACATCTATCAACATGTATTTGGCCATGGACTGGTTTGGTGCCTGCATCACAGTCGCAAGTACGCTGTCATCTATCCCATTATATGTGAAACTAGTGTGTCACTGGAAATCAAAATATGTTTATAGAAACACTTGGCATTTATCAGGGCTGAGTGACCTAATGGGCTAATGCACTGTTCTAGGTTTAAACCTTGGCAGGTGTGATTATTTTTGCTGATGTGCATCACTGGCAATCATATGTTTATGGAAAGAAACTGTTGTTCATCACAGCTGAGTGGCCTTGTGGGCTAATGTACTATATTGTACTTTATTGTAGTTGTCAGGGTCCTGGGTTGGAGACTTGGCAGGGGTGTATTTTCTGCTGATGTGCATCACTTATAATCATGATATGTTTATGGAAACAGCTGATATTCCTCAGAGCTGTGTTGTCTAGTAAGCTAATGCACTATGCCCTTGTTGGCAGGGGTAATCATTTTGTGGATGTGCATGAAAATGTCAAAAAGACAGGAGGTGATTAAAGCAGTTTTAAGCAGCTTTAAGCAGGTTCATGCGATGTGCCGCTATGCAGCACTGTGCTTATCTCTGCTTAAACTTGCATTATTTCCAAAAAAAAAAAGAAAAGAAAAAAGGAGCAATAGGAAAGTGGGGAAATGAGGGCAAGCATTGGGAAAAACAATGTGAAAAGCGGGTAGGGATGTACAGGACATGTGTAGGAAAGTACCATAGCTCTCCATTTCTTGTACAGCAACAGCTGTGCAGGTTGTGGACAATTTGGAATTTGGAGCCTCACATCTCAGAAAGAGGGGTGTGGGCGACATAACTGTGCATTAATTACTGTAATGATTAATTGTGGGCAGTGTAGGTGTGGGCAAAATGGAGGGGAGAGAGAAATACATGCCATTACTACCAGTATAGGCTATATTTTTTGCAGAAGAACTGTTATATACTCTACAGGTTTGCCCTTACTTTATGCATACAAGTGTCCTATAGCTTCTGTAGTACCTACAAAGCTTTCAAGGTATCTGCATGGGACAGTATGGGCCAAGCTGTAATACCTACAGGCACACAACTACAGGGGACTATTACATGTCAGGGGATCATATATGACTACCAAGGTGTACTCCGGCCTGATGTACTGTGACTGTGCTATTGAGATAAATCAAGTGGCTGTTAAATCTGTGTCCCAGGGATTTGGCAAAAGTGATCATAGTCTGTGACAGAGTTACACTTGAGAGACATGTATCGTGCACAGTCCAGATAGTTTATGATTATCATGTCGTCCTTGGCAGGCATGGGGTTAGACTATCAACAGGCATTCACAGATACACCCGGCATGCAGTCATACCAAGATTAAACAGTTTTGTTTTAATAACTTTAATAATTATTTAATAATAATAAATTGTAGCAATGTTAGACCAAACAGTTTAAAAAAATGCAATTAAATTAAAAATGACTAAAAACAAGTGCAGAAGGAGTCTATTAGGTAAAATGAGGTAAAGAGATGGGACTGGGGGGAGTGTCCCAGTTCAAATCTACAGTGGGGGCGGGCAACTGCAAAAGCCTCCAAATTTAAACAAGACAGGAATAGGGTGGTAGGGGAAAACCAACACCTTCAGCAGAGATCTGAAAAACTATACAGTGAAGCAAAAATAACAGTGCACAACTCTGAAGTCAGCCAGCAATGATATAAAATTAGTCAAACAACAATTAACAGTACACAACTCTGAAGTGCCAGAAAAATATACTTAGCTCTGTATATCTCCAGATAGTTTGAAGAGCACTCTGTCAGAACACAGGAAGGCTCCAGCAATGATATGCAGGCTCCACTATGCTAAATATTGAATATTGTCTGTAGGCATGGCCCTTTGTGTCCCCATTCATTCTGGGTTTGATAGAGTTTGATATGCAGCATCAGTTGTATGACAGGTAGTACACTTGCCTTTGGTGCAGAAAGCTGTGGGTTTTATTTCCATACCAGGAAGAGCAATTACTGATGTTATAGTGTTGCATGCGGGGGGGGGGGGGTGCTGCACTCTCAAGTGTATCATCCTTTGGATGAGATGTTAAACTGATGTCCCATGTACTGGAGTTGATGGTAGCTCAGTTTGATGTAAAAGATCCCATGGCACCTATCGAAAAAAGTAGGGGAAGTTCCACGATGCCCAGGTCAAATTTCCCCTAGCAGTATAAATACCACTTTCAGTCTCCCCTGAAAAGAGACCAGTAGCCTAGTGCAACTAATCCTGTGAATAAAGAATGAATAAATAAGAATGTAATGTACGATTTATGTTTTTATTCAGCTTGGATGGCTATATTAAACAACAGTCTTCTGTAAAGGAGGTGAATGGAGAGGGTGTCTAGGCAAAGGGGTACATGTGGATGGTTCTTACCCTAATTTAGGGAATATTCAATATGTAGCTGCCAATATAGCTGAATGCTGTCAGAATGTGTCCCTATATGTGTTAATACTTTCCTACAGGTTTGCCTGTTATGTAGCTCAGCCGCACTTAATTCTGCGTATGTTACATAGATATGCATTTCATTAAAGTAGTAAGGGACCCGTGTATTGGCAGTTGCTATAAGACAACTTATAGATATAGCATGTGAGATTACATGTGTTACAACTGAACTACAAAGCATTACACCAGTAACAATGTTCTTCACACACACCAAATGGTAGGACAAAGGACACAAGAAATCTATAGTCTGGCATGTTTTCAGTGAGATCTGTGCCTATCAGCAAAGGTGGTCTGATAGATAGAAGGCCTGACAAGTATAGCTGAATGCATTAGCTTCAATGTGTAGCACAGGTATCTTTAGTTTAGTTAGTATGAGATATGCCTGTGTAGTGATCAGGAGGGGGAGGAAAGAGAGATTAATCAGGGATGGATATTTCCTTTGTACCATTTTAACTTTTGTGCTTAGCAGGTTTGATGTGCATTTCCTTGTTATGTCATTGACCAATACCATTTATTTGTATTGAGCCATGAATGTTGAACTTTCACGTGTGTATGATAGCCATGTGCAGCTGTTGTTAATGGCTTCACAATACATGAATATCTTTTTGTTTATATGTGAATTTTCAGGACTATGGATAATGCTAAATCATGTAGGGGACCGTGGATACAATGCTCCGCACAAGGTTCATACCTTTGTGTGCACAGTACATGCCCTGAGGCACACTTGCATACACACCCCAGGTAATGCTAGTTGTGTCACTGCACACTTGACTGCACATTCTAATCATTGGTCATGGTCTAATTCATGTGGGAAGTGGCTTGGAATGCACCATTAATATTCCCTGTTGCCAATCATATACCTCTGTTCTAATCTTCTACATGATATTCTTTCTCTCTCTCCTCTTCCCTCCTTTTGCTGCTATCCTTATTTTATAACATTTCCAAGGATCCCTTGTGTGCCAGGTATAGACTGCCTCACAGCAGCCTTTAGGAAACAGAGAGCAGAGATAGGACTTAGATGTGGTTTGCATAGGACATGCTTTTTACACCCTGTACACCTTTTGTGAGGAAAATGGATGGGTCTTTCCAGTTGTTGCATGCATCCGGTCAGGTGCATACCGAAGGGAGCATGGTACTGATGAGAGCCAAATACAGTGGAATGATCACTTCCTTTGTCCTACATACTATGTCCTTGCTTGTAAGTTGAGCAAAGTAGAATTATTTCCTTACTGCCTTAGACACATGTCGGTTGAAAGCTTGGTTACTATCTACATATTTACCCAAATCCCTGACTAGTGGTTGTACTTATAGGGGTGCATTATCAATGAGGTAAGTTCCTAGGTAGCTGATATTCAAAAGGGTACTAGTATACATTTCTTGGCATTGAGTTTTAAGATGCAGCTTAGGCACCAGTCGTTTGTCTGTGTTATCCCTTCCTGTAGGATGTTAGTGTCTTGGGGAGATTGTATGACTGCTCCTAGTTTGCAGTCATCTGCAGACTTTGTCACCCAATGGCCCTTGACAAGAATAGCAGTATATACCAAAAACTTTAATTGTAAGCAACTATATGTGTAATGGCCGTTGCATTCTAAACACCTATTATTGAATGACCTAGTATTCCTGGTACCAGGAACATCATAAATGATAAATATATTCTGCTGCAGTTACTGAAACCATGAGTGAGATTTGAATCCTTACATAATGCATCTCATGCCCACAGAAAAAAATGTCACCTGACCATCAGCCTGAAGTTCTGCATTTTTTTTATTTGTGGCTGCTTAATATTTTAATGTTCTTTATACATACTGCCATATCACACAATTCCTTCACGGTATTCAGTTTCAATAATGTATGTCAGTGTAGATTAGTATCTGAGTCAAGTTCACTTTTGTTGCAGACCCAACCCTTTGCTTCAAAACAACCAAGAGTAGTGCATGCTGTTTCATCATTAGCAATTGCAATATGTATTTAGCTTGCAGAACAGGAATTTTTTGTGCAGTGCTTTGATTTGTATAAAAGAAGAAACAAATAATCTCTGTGGTATCCTCTTAAGTCACAAACAACCCATTATACAAGTATAGTGAGTCCAAAACAAAAGTCAGGAAGTTTAGGATGAAATTATCATTCTGTTTATTTTTTGTTTTGTTTGGATCACATGTCTGTGAGCTTCATAAAATATTTTCAACAGGAAACAGACTGTCTACCCTCCTTGGATTACTTCTGAATACCTAGTAGAGTTAATAATTCTGTATAATACTAATAATATTTCAAAATAAGTTTTTTTTTTTTAATTTAGGACATTTTTAAGTTCGCTACTTCTACTAGCATTCTCTGATTTTTTTTGCTTTTTAATATATAGTGATTAACTAGGCATATAGGAATTGAAAAACTTCCACACTGAGAATGTTCTTATACTGTTTTGATTTGTTGAAAACACTGACTAACTGTCATAACAGGAAGCATAACAAACATAAAAATTATAGACAGCTTGCACCAAGCCAAACCAAGAGATATGCTAATGTAGTGAAATGCATAACCCTAAAAAGGTCACAGTGTATCTTTCACTGGGAGTTTAGCAATGGAAAAGTATCAGTCATATCCTGTTAGCAGCCTTTAAAATGACACCTAAAAATTCCATGCAAAACTTGTTTTTCAAACTGCACCATGGTAACTATAACAATAAACGAGGTAAACTTTAGGATTTCATCACTAAGGTACACCTTGATGAGGCATGCCAGGGAGTACTAATTCACATAAAAGGTGCTACAAAAAATTCCAATAGGTATATAAAGAATAGTAAACCACCCACTACTTACAGATCTGGAGACATTCCAGTAGATAACACATATCTATGTGTAAGTATCCTGTGTAGATGTATTTCTATAATAATGTAAAACAGCAGTCATAATATAATTAAGCAATACTCCATCAATATCAGGATTTAGTAATGGTTACTGCAGTTTGATCACAAGGGCAACATCCTGATATACCCCCACACATGAATGGATTATTGCAATTATGCAATGACATTATTTAAGAAAGAAATTGCTTATTTTTCTTAAATAATGTCATTGTATAATGGCACTTCAGTCTTTTAATGTGTTGTCTTCTGTAGGCTGATGTACTGCACATGTATATGGAACTCATGTTGCCACGTTTTGACAGTGCAGCTTCTTTTTTTTCAATTTCAAAAAATGAGGTTTTAATAGGGGCAGTGCAGAACTACATGGCAAATTGGATATGTTTTAGTTAATTTTTTTTTTGTAGAACATATCTGATTTTTCTTGTATTTTGCTCTGTCCCCTAGCATATACCAACAGAAAGTCAGGCTACTCAATGGTACTTCAGCAGCCAGACTTTTGTCATTTGGTATATGTCGAATTTACAATAGGCACATTGGTTATCTGTCCTATCAGTATGCACATTTTGGAATACTAATGACCTGTTATTGTATAATACAGTATTATACCCAGCCTCAAACTAGATTAATTCTCTACTGACATCTGCTTCATCTGAAACACAGTATTATTTAGTGACATAACAAGGCAGCCACACTCCCTGTCAGCTACACCCCCCACAACAAAGATGAATATGTAATACCCATCTGAGCTTACTAATAGCATTACTGTGCCTCCTGTGGTATTGGAAACCTTATAACTCAAAAGAACACTATATACTTTTGTTTGAACAAGGAGCTCCTTACAGGGATTTAAATCTTCCCTTTTTTGACTCTAAAGTCAGCATCAGTGAAAAACAGGACTTCATTAAATATACCTTTTATGCTTCTATTTACACAAGCATGCCTTTGTGAATATGTATAATTTTAAACAATCTGCATAAAACTGAGTACTATAGCTAACATCTTGAAGTGGATGACTTCCCAGAATACAGTGGCACATACATTCTTGCAGTTAGCACACAGAATTATAGCTCTGAGCTAGTAACAAGCTGCTTTGTATCCCCAAGGTACACGGTTTGATTTCTTCCACTTTCATGTTCTTACTGTTTTTCTCTGAGCAAGTCAATTAACTAGACAATGCTTACAGAATGCCTCTGAAAAGGGTACATGTCCAGTGGGCTTACCTGGTTAACACATTTAGAAATAAATGTTCAATATGTTTTGCAGTGAAGTGCATACTTCCTTAAAACATAATTACTACATATTGTTTGTAGTACTATTATTCAATATTTCAACTTGCAGACCTATGTAGAGTTTAATTCTCTCTGGCAGTATAGCAGACAGGATTAAGGCTCTGAAGTATTTAATGATTTTTTTCCTGTACCTTTAATTTTGTTTTCCCTCAGTTTTTATTTGCCCGTTGTGTGATATCAAGCAAGTCATTTAACAAAAGAACATAAGTCAGTCACCAATAAAACAAGATACTTGTGCCTTGTGGGCTCACGATTAAAAATGAATAAAAACAAACCAAAAATGTTTGATTTATATTTTTTGGTGTGTAGTCTGATACTAAGCCTTAGATTAATAGAATGAAAAGTTTCATTTGTGTGTTTAAGTGGGAGGTTAGAGGCAGTTCCAACTTGTTCTGAGCTTTAGGTCTGCCTTGATTGCTTTTTTATAAACATTTGAGAAGAAGTTAAGCCAAGGCAGTTTAGAACAAAGCAGTTCTTTTAATCAGTCAGACAGATTTAGTTGTTGTTGTATCTTTCGGCTTTTCCCGGTTAGGGGTCGCCACAGCAGAACTCCGGTCCGCTAATGATTGGCAGTAGATTTTTACGTACCGACTTGCCAGGCCTGACGCACAGCCTTCAACGAAGGTACGCCCATTCACGAATGTCTCCACGCAGAAAATGCTTTAGCTGAGAATCGAACAGGACAACGTCTTACTGTGAGGCAACAATAGTCAATATTTAAAATTGCAGTTGCTATGTAATGAAGTAATGTACCGTAACTTGGGTTCTCCTCTTTTTTGCTTTACATTTAAGCAACATCCTTAAGCTCAGATCTGGCTGGCTTGAAGCAACTGGGGGGAAAATACATTGTCTACTTTTATTTCTGAGAAGAGATTAATACTTTGAACAGTTTACTTATCACTATAGATAAAACTGAATGTTCAATCTTCTTCGTACCTTTTTTGTGAAAAGAGTCATAGAAAAGTACTTCTCTATGTATTTAATGGATGTTGCATTCCTCAGGTTTTCAGTTTTTTTTCCAGGCCTAGGGATAAGACCAGATAATTGTAAAATAACATAACTAACACACTTAGTGATTTATCTGGCCTGCTTTATGCATAACTGGTTTTATATGTTTTAAAAATCAGATTGTGATCCTGAAATGTAAGTTTCTGTTTTGACTCTCAACATTTTGTCATTTAGCCAAGAAAAACCCAGTCAGCAGTCTTGTCAAGACTGATTTGGGAACACCGATCTTCTAAAATGACATGACATGCTTAGAATTAACCAGAATGGAATGGAGGCTGAACGCATCACTATTATCATGTCTTAGTGACTTATAGCTATACCTGTTTATTATACACGACTTTGTCTTCATGATGCTTCATTCAAATGAAGACAAGTGAATTACATTATCAGCAATTATGAACTGCATTATTTGTCACTCCACATATTTAATTTTGCATCTATGTTTTCATTTTCAGTTTAACTAGTTTTTTCTGGCCCTATAATCTTCATAATGAGCGACAGAAATGAATACTCCTATGTATTTCAGCTGTCAAAAATGTGTTTTAAGTATAGGATCTTAGTTCAACTACAGGGAGCCTGACTTCTGTTTTTGACTATTTCCTCCTTTGAACCATGTATCATTTTCCATCTCAGGGATTTCAAACTCACTGCCTAAACTCCACATGCAGCCAGCAAATCCATCTAATGAAGGCTGCAACAGTGTTTACATTCACTCATTCTCCATTTACCATTTGTATTCTAGTTTGCATCAATTGGGATACAGTAGTTAATCAGAGAATGAAGAAATAAATTAATGTCATAAAGGAAGCCAGTGCAGAACGGATTATTCCTTTCATCTCACTTATTAAGAGGAAATGGCTAGACAAATTCATTTATTTTCATCATGTGAGGTAAGATAGCCCATGATTTGAGCAACATATCTCAGTATAACTACTGCAATCAATAAGAGCACAACTCATAAAACACAGATGTTTTCTGTCCAGCATTTATTTTTATTTTAACTGGCAGGATATCAGATATATCTGTTGGTAATGGTAAAAGTACATTCTGCCCATAATAATGATCTATTTATTTATTTAACATTTGTTTACTGGGAAAGTCCAACTTGGAACAAAGTCAATTTTCAGCAGAGGCCTGGGGAGAAATGCTTCAGATGCATGTCTTTGATTTATTTCTATAATTATAGTAATTGGGGTGGGGGTATAGCTCTGATTTAAAACAACAAACTGAAATACATTACTGTCTCTGTTATTTCTTTCATATTTCTTTGTAATCTCAAAGATAATCACCAAAAACAGCTGTTTTTTTGTGGGGGTGACAGACTGTTTGTGAAAACAAAGGACAATCACATAATCAGAGTGAATTAATCATTGATGTAGTTTTCAGGCTGGGTTAGTGTACGCCGCTCTAAGAGAAAAAAAGATGAAATTCATTATTGTGACCAATGAAATATTACTGTGGCCATTGTCTCTTTCACTTTTAAAATAAGCTAACATTAAGGAGCATGCAGTAAGTGAGTACCTTTTGGAGGAACGGATAGGACACTCTGAGTAAAAGTGTCACAGCTGAATCATCACTGGTAGGGTAAAGTAGGGCATGTCTGGGGCAGTCTTTGCTTGACACCAACAAGATGAAACTCTATTACTGGGGCCAGTCTCGTTTTTTACTTTCTTTGCAATAAAACATCAGGGAGTTACAAAAACATTAAAGTGAACAGTGGCACTATCACCTTTTATCGACAATCTAATCACATACAGGGGCAAGGTACGGAGTAGGTACCCAAGAGAATGATCTGAAATGTACTAAGGATAGACAGGTCATAAAATATATTTAAAGGCATTGCTAAGAAGGAAACTGGTATTACTTACCAATATGCCACCAATATGCCTAACTGTTTAGCCCTTAGATTTTCTGGAAGGAGATTACACAACTCCTTAGGGAAATGCTACCCTATTGAAAACAAGATATAGAAGCTTATTTTTTATTTTAGTCTTAAACCTGCATTGCGTAAGAGTTTCATCTACTTCCTTCTATGACAAAAATGAAATGATCCTATCACACTCCAGTGGTTTATTCTATAGTCAGCTGGAGCAGGTAAATTATTTAAATTGGTAAAAAAAGGAAAGAACAAATGCTCTCTGACTCTCTTGCAGCATGTAGACTATCCACTACACTTGCCAGCCTGAGATCTAGTGCAGTTATTGTACTTCTAATCTGGATTATCAGATGTTCTGTCATGAAGGTATAAATAACGAGAGTCTGTAAAAAGTTTTTCAGTGTCAGAGCCCACAAAGTTGAATACAAATTTAATAAACCCAGCGTCAGTTCACTGAACTACTCAGTTCCCTGGCTAATGTGAAATACAGTATTTATGTATTCACTTTTTAAACTGTTTCACTTTTATTTGAATGATTTTCAGTTTAGGGCTTTTTTAAACTTTCATTTTTAAATTTTCTTTAAAAGGTATAATAATCAAGGGAAAAAGCAAATCCTGGGTCAAATTGTAAAATAAAAGAGTTAAAACTGGAAATATAGGGCAGGGAAAGTAAAGCATAGATATTCATATAGAAGCAATAACTTTAGTACCTTATTGATTCATTCAGTCATTCATGCTATAATTATCTGTTATAACCATTACAGGTAAAAGAGGGAGCCAGAGTCTATTCCAGCACTCAGTGGGCAAAAGCAGAGAAAGACATCCTGAGCAGACACACACACACACACACACACACACACACACACACACACACACACACACACACACACACACACACACACACACACACACACACACACACACATACATACACGTGTCATACATCTACTAGCAATTTGGAGAATCGTCAGTTCACTCATAGAGTCCAATGACGACATGATAAGTCAGCAAGCAAGGAGAGTAGTATTGCTGGAATTGAATTCTTCCTCAAGTGTTGGTGAGTACCTTCATGAGGTAGACACAGTTTTTCACAAAATCTCTCCAAGGTGACACTGATATATAGACTTTATTTTATATAGCATATATCATGGACAGAAGTAGGTTAAAAAATAAAAAATATAGCTGGGTACACAAGACCCAGGATAAAAAGTGCCCAATCCTGGTAGGCACACTGGTGCCAGCACTGGAAAAAATGACAGTGCAGAATCCTCATGACACAGAAACATTCCTACAATGTGGCTAGGCCAGGCCCAGGAGGAAGATAGACCCCTGTTCTAGAAGGAAGAAGTAGTAATTTACAAAAATCACAAAAACTGATAGGCCAAAAAACAGCCATAAAAATTATAGAGGGGGCTAATAGGGAAAAGAAAGAAATTATGTATTGTTACTATTATGCAAGAAGCCCAGAATTTCCAGGCAGAAGATATACAAAAAGATTAACAGAGAAATTAGAGGAAAGAAACATACTTCCGCAAGTAAAACTGCCAAAAACTTTAAATAAAAAAAATGGTGTCATTAATACAACAGATTTATGTAAAACATTACATAGACAAAGAAACCTTGGGCCAATTGGGAAAAAGAAGTGACTGAAGAAGTGTGAAAATGTAAAGACAAAATCTAGATACTTTTGAAAGGTAAAAAAAAGAAACATGGAAATGGGAAAGAAAGCAAAATCTGACATGCTACAATATTTATGCAAAGGAGAAAGCCAAATTAATCAATACAAAAAAGGTAGCCCCAAAGATATTCAAAGAGAAATACAGGCAAGGGCATCCAGATATGGGAAATTTCACAATAAAAAAATAAAATCACAAATAAGGAACATAGAACAGAATATTAGTAAAGTAGAACTTAAAAAAATTAGAAGTTGAAGTTATGGAATACTTGTGAAGTGAATGATTTAGTGCAGAAAGTCTAACACAGGTTATATCACAGCATGATGGAATGAGTCCCCCAAATTAGGAAAAACAGAAGGAGCAGGAGACCTCTGAAGAAGAAATACAGACATGCGAAACAAAAGAGATTTAATATGGTGCAATATCTGTACAAAGGAGAAAGCAAAACTAATCAATACAAAAAGGGCAGCAGCAGCAAAGATATTTGAATAGACATATAGGGGAAGGCATGTTGTAGAAAATTTTACAATACAAAAAGTAAGAAAACAAAGAGGAAATGTAGAAAGAAGATTAGTAATGCAGAAGTTAAAGATATGGAAACTGAGGTTATGGGTTACCTGCGAAGTGAAGGATTTAGTGTAGAAAATCTAACTCTGATAACATCACAACATGACAGAGCAATGGATCCCTAAATTAAGAAGAAACTAGTGGAGCGGGAAACATCTGATCAGTAGCCATATGAAGATACTTTGGAGACTTTCACATGAAACCACTTCAAATGTTCAGTTGAAGATGCACAGCAAGAGAAATTACAGGAAACTGTGGCAACTCTGAAACAGTCAATGTGAAGTGATAGGCCAGTGAGTTTCCATATGAAAGAAGAATGGAAGACACAGGATGAAATTGAAGAAAATGTGGCACAGGAAGATGGTCTGGAACTTTCTATAGAATGCTAGCAGGAAAAGGAGAACAAAGAATGTGCCCTTAGTTTAGAAGAAAAGAGAAGAGTTGTTTGACTTAAGAAGATGGACAGAAATATTAGGATCAATGAAAAAAACAGAGCACAGAAAGTCAATAAAACCCAAAAAGTTAGAAGTTTGATAAAACAAATGAACACAGTAATTAGCACTGTTCATAGAGATTTATGCAATATAACATAATAGGATACATTACTGTGCAGCTAAATTAATAACAGATAAAGTCTTATCTCAAAAACAAAGGGTAGTAACGGAAAGAAAGGGGAGAAATAGAATGCCATCATGGAAGTATTGAATAGAGAAAAACATAAAGCAATTAAGACAAGAATTGTAACTATTAGAAGAGTATAGAAGAAGGAACATATCAACAAAAATACTCAGAAAGATAGACATGATAAAAGCAATGTGCAGTATCAGAACAGCTCAGGATCTATCATGCACTTCTTCTTCTTTTTTTTTGGCTTTTAGGGGTCACAACAGCAGATCACCTGTCCGCTCATGATTGGCAGTAGAGTTTTAGAGTGTTGAGTTGCCAGCCCGGCATCCAACCTTCCACGGAAGACACACACACACACTCACTCACACCTAGGGCCAATACCGAACATAAATTAAAAATGTCAGCACATGCAGATAAATATAAAAGAAAAGTACAAAATAAGCAATTCATTGATGATCCAAAAAGTTTTATAGAGAATTTGGAAACAAGGCAAAAGGAATTGAAACACCACCAAAAAAGAAGAAATAGATACATTTTGGAGAAATATTTATGAAGAGCCTGTGGAACATAACAAAGATGCTAAATGACAGAAGAGGTAAAAGAAAGAATAAGAAGCTCAAATGTACAGGATATGAAATTGGATGAAGTAAAAGCCTGAGAGATTGAAACAAAATTAAGAAAAGCTCCTAAATGGAAACCCCCAGGTTCAGATGCAGCACCTAATTTCTCGCTAAAAGTATTAACATCTTTACATGAAGATTGAGCCATGAGAAAGAACTATTTACATGCATGTCCCAAATAGACACCGGCCTATTTAAAACAGGAAAAAACAATACTCCTACTTAAGAGTGAACCTGTAAGCTATCCTAAAAACTGTAGACCAATAACTTGCCTTTCAGATATGTATAAACTATACACTGGAATTGATACTGACAGAATTTTTAGTCAGTTACAAGAAAACTCAGTCATAGCAACAGAGCAGAATGGTAAGAAAAGAAAGTCATATAATAAAAAGGATCTTTTATTGTTAAATAAAGTCACAATGGAGAACTGTAAAAAGGGGAGGAATCTAAGGCTGGCACAGATAGACTACAAAAAAGCATTTGACAGTATCCCATATTCACGGATAAAACAGTACTTCAAAATGAATAAGATACACCATACACTGATTGAATACATTGCAGTGACTATGAAACAGTGGCAAATCACTTTGCAGCTAAGCCATGAAAAAGGACAAATTATTATTCTAGGGATAAAAATTCAAAGGGGGATATTCCAGGGTGATTTTCTGTCACCCCTGTTCTTTTGTCTTGCCCTTAATTCATTAAGCTGTCTACTTAACAGATTAGATCACAGCTACAATTTGGATACCAGAAAACAACAAAGTGTAAAGACTTTTCATCTTCTTTTTGTGGATGATTTAAAACTTTATAGTTCATCAGATGAGGAACTAAAAGTACAACTGCAAGTGGTCAAATCTTTTTTCAGATGATATAAGAAAGTCATTTGGTCTTGATAGATGTGCAAAAGCGACCTTTAAAGCTGCAGCACCAAGAAAACCTCAGTTTAGGGCAGGAATGTGATATAAAAGAACTTGATCAAGAGGGATTGTATAAATATTTAGGGACTGATAAAGGATCAGAAATAAAGCATTAACAAATGTGACTAAAACTTAGTAAGGAATATTTTAGAAGACTAAAATTAATACTGAAAACAGCTTTGACATCTAGGAACGAAGTCCAAACTATAAATCAATTCACTCTTCCTGTCCTAACCTGCAGTTTTGGAGTGATTGACCGGCCCCAAAAGGTGTTGGATAAGTTGAACAGGAAAACATAAGGATGCTTCATGTTCATGAAAGGATTTATAAAAACCAATGTGTACCAATTCCCTGTTCTGAAGGAGATATGGGCCTCCTCAAAATTGATTACATGTATAGATCTGTAATCGCAGGACTGCATACATAATCTGCTGACCTCACAAGACCCAAATGTAGTGAAAGTTTTGAAACATGAGGAGAATAAGTCTAAGATGGCTTCCCTCCTTAGTTTAGCAGGAACATATCAGTGTCAAGTAGGAACAGAAATTAAACCAGAAGTAGATAAAAATCAGGCAGCAAATGAATGTGCCAAAATCAAAAGGAAGAATATAAGGTGAAGGATCAGATGAGAAGGCAAGAAATGTGGAAAATGCATAAATATAATTGCAAGCATAGAAAACTCTTGGAACAACCTCATGTTGCTCAGGATCGAATGCAGGAATGGTTAAGGAGAGCTGAATTTAAACCAAAAGATGAAAGGTTAATATTGGAGACCCAAGATAGTGAACTACGTACATGTTGGTTTACAAAGTCCATTGAATACATGGGAGAAACAGGCAAATGTTGGTTTTGTACAATAGAATTATAAAGAGTCACAAATCTAGTTTCTGGTTGTGACATACTAATAGCAGAAGGACTGTATATTGAAAGGCATAGTAATGTGGCAAGACTGTTGCATTGGAGATTGTGCAAACATTATAATACTGAAGTAGCTGAAAAACCCTGGACACATGAGACACAAACATTATATGAAATGATGAATTTTATATCACATGGGATCACCCATTTCCAGCAGTTCAAAAAGCAGATGCGAGAAAAACAGATATATAGTAGTTCATGAAAAGAAGACAAAAGTAGCATTGATCATTGAAATTACTACACCCAGTGACTACAGTATCTTATGTACAGAGAGAGACAAAGTCATAAAATACCAGGATTTACAGGCAGAAACAAGGGCAATGTGGAAGAAGGATACCCAAACAGTTCCAATAGTAGTAGGAGCAATGGGTCTTATAAAAAAATAATTTACAATTGTACTTAGATGGGTTACCAATATATGTAACTCCATATGAATTGCAGAAGTCATTACTGGGCACATTGTGGGTGCTGTGAAGAACACTTCTGGCTAACATCAAAGACTGAAACAATACTAATTTCATGAACTTTAATCATATTATAACTTAGGAATTGGGTCCATTCTCATCATGGAAACCCAAAAGACTTGGAGAAATTAAAAAAAGCATCTTTTGGAAATCAAGAAGAAATCAAAATATCTGGCAAAAATCTACAGATATAATTCATATATAATGGTATATAATTCACACAGCAGGCATCCTAGCCAAAAAACAAACCAGAGAAGCATTTTCCAGATGAGGTTTACTTTAAAAACAGTAGTAAAAATATTTAATTTATACCTGCCAGCACTGAGATTAATGACTTTGAAATTATTCTGTGCTAACTCAGTAGTTGCCCGTATCTCTTGCTAAAAGATTTATTAAAAGTGAAAAAATGCTTGAAAATGAACAGGGGAAGCATCTTTTTGCTTTCCTTATTCAGTAAACAATTTTCTCTCATGTAAACTACTTTATCATGGCACTTAGCATTGATGGTGCTCCATTTTGCACCATACCTGTAGCAGTACTTTAGTCATCATGTATTCTTTATCAGTACAGTACAGTACAGCACTTAGCGCATTAAATGCACACTCTACTCAGTGTTACTCTTTCAGTGTAGCTTAATGTAGTACCAAGCCAACTGCATTCCTGCATCAGTTATGCAGCTTAAATGTGATATTTTCCTAGAGCATTTCATTCTACATGGGACTATGCAACTGTTCAGGGGGAGAGTCTTGTTGCAGGTATACCACATGATGTTTCAATATTACTCCCAAGAGTTAACAGTAAGAAACTCTATTACATAAAACAAAAACAGCTGTTTACCTGTCGTAGGTTCACAGGTTCATAATAGGCTATCTGCCCTAGGGCATTTATAAGCCTAGCCAGAGTGTGTTTGGCTTTCGCCACCCATTTTAAATTAATTTTGCTATGCCCTTTTTCGACATTAGTATACTGTGCCTCTGTCTAACAGTGACACAGAAGTGATACCCGGGGTAAACCTATGATCTCCCATCCACTCATCAAGATTCCTCTTGAAGAGAGTCAATGAGGGACTCTGCCTAACCTGGACTGTGATTTTATTCCAGAGTGAAGGGAGCCTCTGGGTTATGAATCTGTCCCTCCAGCATGTCCTATTTATTTCAGTGCTGAGGTTCAAGTCTCTTGAGCGTGTAGCTCGATGGGATTTGGATTTTCTGAGGTGCAGCATGACCATTAATTTCGGGTTGGACATGGCTTTATACGTCAGGCACAGATCACCTCTGAGCAGGCGGTATGCCACTGAGTAGAGCTGGAGTTTCTTTAACCGGGCAGCATATGGCATCTGTTTGAGCCCTTTGATCCTCTTGGTGAGGTACTTTCGGGGTCTTTCCAGTTGCTGCAGGTGTCTGGTAAGGTACATCCCAAAAGGGGCATTGTACTCAGTTATGGGCCTGATGAGGGATGAGTAAAGAGGCACGATGACCTCCCCTGATCTAGATGTGAATCTCTTCATGATTATGTGGGCTATATAAAATGTTTTTCTAACCACTTTGGCCACGTGGTTGTCAAATGAGAGATTGCTATCAACTTGGGTCCCCAGGTCCCTAATTACTTCTTCTGTACTTAATGGATTACCACCTATGTGGTAATTTGTGGGCACTTTGTTTTTGCCAAAGGGGATGACTATACACTTTTTGGCATTTAGCTTGAGGCCATGGCTCTGGCACCAGTTGTCTGTTTCTATGAGGCCCTTTTGGAGGATGCTTGTGTCGGCTGGAGAGTCGATTATGGGGCCCAGTTTGCAGTCATCTGCAAACTTGGTCAGCCACAGTCCTTCCGTGTTGGCCTGTACCTCCGAGAAATATATACCAAACAAGAGAGGTCGCAGGACTGAGCCTTGTGGGACGCCACTTGTAACTGGTTTGGAGTCTGACATGGCTCCAGCAATTCTAACCATGTGGGTTCTGCCCTTGAGCCAGTTTGCAACCCATCTAGTGACATAGAGGTTTATATTTAAGCTGGTGAGCTTATCTATAATGCCCGAGTGGGGTATTGTATCGAAGGCTTTTGCGAGGTCCAGGTAGGCTGTGTGGACCACCTTCCCCTCGTCAATGGCCTTGGTGACTGTTTCAAAGAAATCAACCAGGTTTAAGAGGCAGGATCTGCCCTTAACAAAGCTGAACTGGGTAGGATCCAGTGTCTGTAGGTCCCCAATATCTTTATTTATGAGGTCCATGATGATCCTTTCCATAGCTTTGCAGACCAAGCTAGTCAGGCTTATGGGCGATAGTTTCCAGGATCCGTTGAGGCACCACCTTTGTGGAGAGGGACCACTGTTGCTGTACACCACTCTTTGGGTACATATCCTGTAGTAAGGCTGAGATTGAACAGTAGTTTTATGTTTGGGTTTAGTTCTTCTTGGAGTTCATGTAGGATGCAGCCTGGGACACCGTCTGGTCCCATTGATGCTGTGTTGTTTGCTTTGGAGAGGGCAGCTCTTACCTGAGCATCTGAGATGTCAGGGGGGCAGCACTCTGCTGGGATAGATATTTGCCCTTTTGGTGTGGGGGGGGAGAGTTTGCGCTGAACCTGTCAGCTAGGATGTTGGCAATGTCTGTGGGTTCGGTGTATTTTTTGTCATTTTGGACTAATTCTGAGCATATCTGGGAATTCCCACCCAGGTTCCTAACATAACTAAAGAAAGCCTTGTGATTATCCTTAGTGTCCTGTGCAATTTTTCTCTTGAAGCTGGCCTTAGACGATTTTATGAGTGCCCGTAGTTTTTTGCTAATACTGATCAGAGATGTCTTCCCTTTTTGGGATTTTGCTCTATCATGTAGTAGCTTCCTCCTTCTGTTGTATAGTTTGTTTATGGCTGGGGTCCACCAGACAGGACGTCTGCCTTTGGAGGATTGGGTCTTGGTTTTATTTGGGATTGCATGATCCATGCATTCCTGAAGGTGTTCATAGAATGCGTTTATAAAGGATTCTGCGGTCTGGGCCGTATTTTCCACAGGCCCGGGGGCTTTGAAAGATTCCACCTCGGTTTTGAGGAGTGTGAAATTTGCTTTAGAGAAGTTTTTCACTGTGGTTTTCAGGGCAGGGGATGGAGTCGGGATGTGAATATCCAGTGAGATTAGTTTATGGTCTGATCTTACCAATGAGGGATACACTTCTGGTCTGGAGCATAGAGTCCCCATGTTGGTGATGATCACGTCCAGTATGTTTTCCCCTCTTGTGGGAGTGGTAACAAGTTGTTCCATAGCATTTGAGTTTATAAATTCTAGGAACCTTTGGGCTAGGGTGTTGCAGCTAGAGTAATGCTCCCAGTCTATGTTTGGGTAGTTGAAGTCGCCCAATATAATGGTGTTTGGAGAGACCTTCATAATGTCCAGTGTTCTCAGGAAGGCCGAGTGGGGTTCCTGGGTTTGCGAGGGTAGTCTGTAGCAGGCTATAAACTGGAAGGCAGTTTTACCCACTGTTAGTTGCACATGGATAGTCTCTGATGCTTTGTGCTGTGCCACCAACCTGGAGGTGTGGGTATCTTTGACGAATATTGATACTCCCCCTCCTTTTGTGGTTCGGTCCAAGTTTTGGGGCTGAAAAGCATGGTATGAGGTATAACCTGGTACTGCTGGGGTGCTCTCGGCAGCCTTGAACCAGGTTTCTGTTACTGCACAGATATCGATGTTCTCCATGCTAAGGAGAGTTTCGAGTGTGTGCATCTTGAGGTTTAGACTTCCGGCGTTGAATAGCATTACTCTTAGTTTCTTATCCCTTGTGATACCTATAGAGGTGGGTTTGTCTTTTGAGCCTTGCCTAAAAAAGGCACTATGGGGGTAGCAAGAGCCTTTGCCAATATCCGAAAGCCCAGGGGTGACAGGTGCAAGCCGTCCCTAGCGAAGCATCGTGGCTTGTCGAGCATGTCATCCCAGGCTGACAGGCATTGGAACCCCTTTGAATGACACCAATACTTAATCCAATTGTTGAAATTGATCATCTTGTCTTCATATTGTGGCATCATTCTTGGTGAGGGTAAGATGCTACTCAAGGTCAGGGTCATACCGGCCTGGGCTACATGCTCAGAGAGCTCCTCTATGTCTCTTTTCATGTAGTCCAGGGAGGTACGTCTCAGGTCATTCACACCAGCATGGACAATGACTGAGTCATATTTGTACTTGCCTTGGAGTGACCTGAGTGCTTGTGTTATGTGGCGGATCCTAGTGCTCGACAGGCAGCTCACTGTGACCTTCTCCTTGTTCAGCCTGGTGAGCGGGATGTCAGTGTGCCTGACGATAGAGTCACCTATTACAAGTGTATCAGGTGTGTTGTTTAGCCTTAAGGGCTGTGACTGTTCAGTACAATGGCTTTGTGAGCTATGTGTTGCACGTGTTTTGTTTTGGGGTAGCGGTTGCTTGG
Source organism: Protopterus annectens (assembly GCF_019279795.1). Taxonomy (NCBI): domain Eukaryota; kingdom Metazoa; phylum Chordata; order Ceratodontiformes; family Protopteridae; genus Protopterus; species Protopterus annectens. Next base: position 688,581,765 of record NC_056737.1, on the reverse strand, counting down.
GTGTCTGCTTTGGAGGTCTCTGCTGCTTAGGCAGATTTTTATTTAGAGCCTCCGAGTATGTTTTTGTGTGTTTATGTATTTGGTTTGCTGCCGTGGTAGGTCTATGTGAGACTGGAATTGTAGTGAGTGTGGTTTCCTTCTCCTCCTGACTGGTTTCACCAGTACTGAGTTGAGAGAGCTTAGCCTCCAGTATGGCTATATGGTTGCATCTCTCACATCTGTTGGAATTTGTTGGGAGGAGGAGAGGGTTGTCTGTGTACATGAGGCAGTTGTAACATTGCCTCAAGATTCCCAGATTCACCAGCTGGACCGGAGAGGAGATTGACAACTGACCTTTGGACATGCTAGAATAGCATTGGGAATTCCTTTATAATTGAAAAAAAGGGCTAATAGGGAACAAGGTACTCAAGGGGAGTTTGTGAGGGTGTAGTGCTTTTAATTTTTTAGTGCTGACTTATATAATTGCTTAAGTGAGCAAGTGCCAGGTAACTTAAATGCAATGTGTTACAGGTAACAAATGCAGAAATGACAAACAGTAACTTTCTTTCAAGTGAAACAAGGAAATAAGTACAGTAAGCAATGCAGATATCAATAGGGATCCACAGAAGTGCTGAAAAGCCGCGTTTTAGGTGGAATTAGCGTTTCAGGGAAATAACAAGCAAACAAACAACAAGCATATAAACAAAGCTAGATTCAGCAGGCCTGGATCTAGTCTATGCTACAGCAAACAAGGTGTACCAACTTCAGTAAGAAACAGTTCAAATATGCAGGCACTATAAGCTTTTAACCAGAAATTCCCAGCTCAGAAGGGCAGAGTCCAGCCTCTCCTCCCACAACAGTGCAGACCACGAACCTTCTTAATGTAAAATAACTGGCCTGTAGCCCAAGTGCTTAAACCAGAACTAATACACTTTTAGAATAACAGACACTGAGCCCTCAATCAGCAGTTTCCAACTTAGAAGGATGTAAGCTACCTGTCCTGCCACCACAGTGCAGGCCACAAACCTTCCTAATGTAAAACAACTGGTCTGAAGCCCAAGTGCTTAATCCAAAAGACTTAGAATGATAGCTACACTTTAATCAAGTTACTACCAAGCAGTAATAAATACAATTGAATACTTTAAAGAATGCCTGGATTAGTGCTCAAGTTATGCAAACAAAGCTAGATTCAGCAGGCCTGGATCTAGTCTATGCTACAGCAAACAAGGTGTACCAATTTCAGTAAGAAGCAGTTCAAATATGCAGGCACTATAAGCCTTTAACCAGAAATTCCCAGCTCAGAAGGGCAGAGTCCAGCCTCTCCTCCCACAAGAGTGCAGACCACGAACCCTTTTAATGTAAAATAACTGGCCTGAAGCCCAAGTGCTTAAACCAGAATTAATACACTTTTAGAATAACAGACACTGAGCCCTCAATCAGCAGTTCCCAACTTAGAAGGATGTAAGCTACCTGTTCTGCCACCACAGTGCAGACCACAAACCTTCTTAATGTAAAACAACTGGTCTGAAGCCCAAGTGCCAGTTCCATTTTTTTTGCCCAGCTCTGTACTTTTATGTATTAGTATCTAAGACCAAGCCATCTTTTGACCACAACCTAACACTGGCTGTTGATGCTTATCAATTTTTTATGATGATTTTGCACTGATAGGAATTCTAAAGCTGTTCAACTCCTAGCTCCAGACCCTACATGATGGGGTTGACCTATCTTCACTTTTTTAGTAACATATTTCCTTGCCAAGGTAATATGGTATCAAAAAAGAGGTGAACATAAAAGGGAAATTTCATCAGTATCTGTGACTTAATCTATACCTTATATGATCCTACAAGAATTCAAACTTGTAGATCTCCAACAGCTATCAGAGTTACAGCTACCAGAGTTATCCAGATATAGTTAATGAAACCTCTCAAGGTTTAAAAATGGAAAGGTGGAAATTCAGCCAGGTAAACAATGTATTCATCTTGTGTATTGTGTGTAAACTTTCCTGGTAACTCTACCAGTAAAACTTTTTCTGTCTTTGATAGTAGAGTACTTGTAACCTACTACACCCATTACTAGAAACATGAAGGGAGTGATAACAAACATTTGAGGAATGTAATTATTCTCTGGACACAGAGATGGTATCAGGAGCTTTAGTGCTGACTGCCTTATATTTTTGCACACTATTTCTAGTGTACACTTAGAAATGTATCAGAAATACAGAACAGTTAAAAATTCATGTAGTCTCCTTTAAAGAACAGCTGTTCTGATGTTATCTGACCAAAGAAGTATATTTCAGAATTGCTAGGAAATGAAACATAGAAGAAAGCCACATATTATATGTACAATTTTGATTCCAGATGATGTTACCTCTCCAAATTTGTATTACACATGTATCCATTTTTCAATTCTAGTATTAATAGGAAAAAAAAGGAGGATACAAAAATCAGTTCTTCAACATATATTCAGAAAATTCTTAATGAAAAAATCACATTTCGATCCATGTGTTGTACAAATGATGTACATTAAATTAGAAATGCAAAGGGATCAGCTAGAAGTGTTTTCTGGTATGTTCTGAACAAGGCATGGTGTATGAAGGATGTTTGTGTAACACTAACATTGTTATAGTGATGAGAAGATGAAGCTGCATGGTCTGCTCAATGCATGAAACATCACAGGAAATAGGCCGTTATGGCTGTCTGCATGCAAGTCTGTCTACATTTCCAACATTACACCTCCAACTGTGCATTAACCTCACAACGCAATAGTCCAGTACAAGTGCAGGCCAACACTCAGCAAAGACAATGTTGGCTTCATTTAATTAATCATGGAGATATATTTTTTCAAACAACTCAGCAAAAACAAATAACATGAATAATTAAATTCAATACAAGAAAATCTATGCGAGATATCTATTAAACTTTCTTAAAAAAAAAAAACTCACATTGAAATATACAGATTTCACAATTCCTAAGTAACAAAACACCCCGATAAGTAACTGAATTCTGACAATGACTCTTTTTACACATGGAGATTAGTCATTTGGAGAAAAACATACTTTTTATCATTTTGATTTTTAATTGCTTCTATCATTTTTTATACAGTGCATAAATTAAATGTCCTTATTGTGACACCCCTGCACTGGCCCAGTAATCAAGGAATCTCAATCCTCACCACTAGCACCAGTGAGGGATGTATACATTTGGAGGATTACAAGTACACACACAGTAAAGTACAATTTTCCTTAAGAGCACACAGAGATCACAGTCAGTCTAGGGGATGGTTTCTTCCTCTTTCTCCAGATCCCCAGTAAGACTCTCCACAGCTATAGGGCTAAGATCTCACCTGAGGGGTCATGCCAATACCTCCAGCACCCTCTCTGTCCAACCAGTGCTTCATTTCCCTGCCCAAGTAGCTGACACACATACACTTTGAGATTTGATTTATATACAAACACACCCACACCTGGGGAAGACTGGCACAGATTTACTAGCTGTGTCCCTTTCTGCTCAGACTATAAGGTAGTTATCACTGCCACCAACCCCTATTTATCAGCTATTATAAAGGCCCTTTCAAAAGGTGACCAATCCTACTGTGTACTTTTACTATTATCCAAATGGTAAGTGTGACCAAGACCAAGGCTATTTAGGAGTGGCCTGTACAGTGTCACCAAATACATATGCAAGTACGCTAAGAGCTTAAATATCTCTGAACAAACCAGCCACAATGATAGGTTTAAATATATTTAATAATACATAATATAAGAACAAGACAATACTCAATCAACTCAATAACTACAGAGTTCAGAATCACAGGAAATATTTTAAAACAACATTGCAGGACAGTCTCAAGTAAATACAAAAAACATTTAAACTAATCTTTATTATATTCCTATCTATATCTTAAAGAAATTACTTTTCCATAGTTACTTACTATTAGCAAGGCAAATGCAGATGCTGATGAAAGGATGTTTCTAGGTCCAAGACATGATAGAAAATGCAGTGTCTCTCTCTATCTGAGAGAGAGTTCTTAAATTAATATCACATATTTCTGCTAGGTTAGCCTGGATGACATTACTCTGTCACCTGCCTTCAGCTCCCAGGCTAACAGAAACTTAATAAATTTAACATTTCTATGTGAAAAATACATATCTCTCAGATGTTTGCTCAGAACTGAAAGTCGTAAAACAATTAAACACGTTTACAATTTAAACCTAGTAATTATTTCTGTTTCAAGACAATAGAAAATCTATAGCTCTAGACATTGTGTCTGCTTATTGAGAGAAAACACAATTGTAAAACACTTTACTTTTCAACTTATTTTCTTGAAGTTTTGCAAGCAAACTCTGCATGTTCCAGCTTCTGCTATTAAAAATACATTTACACAGGTAGATCATTTATATAAATTTCTGTTTTTTTTTTCCAGTAGGGTACACTGTGGTTACATTCTTGAAGCTGAGTACATAGCATACAGTTCAACACACACTTCTGCACCAGTAGTTTAATATACACATAACATATAGTTCTCTTACATTTGTAAGACAAGCATATGAATCATATTAATATTGACAAATGACACATGACTATCTACAAAATTCCAGATAGCTGGGCTGGCAGTGTCACACTTATTTACAACAACTTCTGTCAAATGAGGTCAATTCATTTGACTTATGGTATGGTTCACAATGAAGGACCAAATAATTTGAACTTATCATAAAACATAATATGGACATATAAGCCACCTGGAATGTTTTCAAATTTGACTTTAGAATATTCAGGTCAGGTAATCACGGAATAATCCAAAACAAACAAAATTATTATTTTTCTAACTACATTCTATCTTGTACAGTTAGGCTATATTTGGCCAACCATTAATATATACAAATTTCATATTATAACTCATGTCATCAGCGAGTCATATCATCTCCTAATTCAGCACTCATATCAGATAGTAGTAACCGACTTAGTTCTTAAAAGTTTAATGTTTATTTATTTGTTTATTTTTAGTTTTATTTATTTTTTGGGACTCTAGCCCCACAATGACCATTAATCTCCACCCAACAATCCTACATATCCATTTTTCCCTTAGGGGAGAGAGCCTTCTAGAACATTCATTCCTACAGGAGGCAGCAACTGAGTGATGTGACTGCCATATGCAATCATAGAGGGTCACCCTTTTTTATTTATGAACCTAAGTCACTCCCTTTGCCATGGCTACGACATCCACAAAATATTTGCCTCATAGGATGTATGCATGCATCTGAACTATCTGAATAAACAATCATTTGTAAGTGTTAGCTCTCACAAGGAACAGTTTTCACAATTAAAGAAAAACAAAGGGGGATAGCATTTATACCGGTGGTTTACCCTTGTATTTGCAGCATTTATATAGATACCATTGAATCAATTTTGACTAATATTTCTATCATTTAAACAAGAAATTGTCCATTCTACAGTTTCAGAACTAACCCATTTAGTAGTTCCAGTATATGCATATAGCTTAAATATATCAAATGCCTTAGCCATTATATGCTTTATATATTACTTACATTAGCAAGATGAAAGCAGAATCAGTTCTGCAGTTTCTTCTGAATCCATAGAGTCAGTCTGACAGTTGTTTAACAACAACTGAACTTACTTTATTTATATAAGTATATTTATGCTGATTTTCAGTCAAACTTTCCAAAATGTTTGTAGGTAATAATGCTTCAGTCCTCTAATTTTTCATGTCATTATGTACTCACCTTTATACATTGGGAATGATGTTGACACTTCCCCCTTATTTAGAAACTTGTTCTGCTTTACTGATATAGCAAATATATTAGCCATCAGAAAAGTTATATAGAAGAACACTAGCTTAACAAATCTCACATTCAAGGCATCAAATCCCAAATCAGAAAGGGTTTATTATTCTTAATTGTGTCATAGAATTCTTATTTAAACATAGAAAGGGAACCTCAGTCATAGGCTAAACAAGGAGAAGGTTACTGTCAGCTGCCTGTTGAGTGCCAGGATCTGCCACATAACCCACGCACTCAGGTCACTCCACAACAAGTACAAATATGACTCTGTCATTGCCCATGTTGGTGTGAACGACCTGAGATGTACCTCCCTGGACTACATGAAAAGAGACATGGAAGAGCTCTCCAATCTTGTAGCCCAGGCAGGTATAACCCTAGCCCTGAGTAGCCTTCTGCCATCACCCAGAATGATGTCGCAGTACAAGGGCAAAATGATTGACTTCAACAATTGGCTAAGCTTCTGGTGCCATTCTAAAGGGATCCAGTATCTGTCTACCTGGGATGACATGGTCGACAGACCACGATGCTTTGCCAGAGATGGCCTGCACCTGTCACCCCTGGGATTCCGGATACTGGCTAAGGTTCTTGCTGCCCCTATAGTGCCTTTTTTAGGTAAGGTTCAAATGACAAATTCACCACCGTAAAAGTAACAGGCAAGCAAAAACTGAGGGTGATACTACTCAATGTTAAAAGTCTAAATCTCAAAATGCACTCACTCGAGGCACTCCTTAAAATGGAGAACATCAATATCTGTGCAGTGACTGAGACCTGGTTCAAGGCTCCAGAGAGCAACCCTGCACTACCAGGCTATAACTCATACCACACTTTTCGGCCATGTAACCTGGACCGGAACACCAAAGACAGAGGTGTGTCCATATTCATTAAGGATATCCACACCTCCAGGCTAGTTGCTCAGCATTTTGCAGCCGAAGTTATCTAAGTGCAACTAACTCTGGGCAAAACTGCAATCCAAATTGTAGCTTGCAACAGATCACCCACCATGCACCAGGATTCCCAATCCTCTTTTCTTGATGTACTGTAAAATATTAGGGTTCAACCAAACACCCTAATAATGGGCGATTTCAACTACCCCATCATTAACTGGGAAAACTATTCATGTACCAACTCCTTTGCTCAATGTTTTCTGGAATTCATAAACTCCAATGGCCTGGAACAACTTATTCACACCCCCACCAGGGGCAACAATATTCTAGATCTAGTCATTACCAACATGAGTGACCGGTGCTCCACACCTGAAGTCAACGCCTCATTGGTCTGATCCGACCACAAGCTAATTACCCTAGATATCCACATCCTGCCCCCACCCCCATTAAGGAAATCATGGTAAAAAATTTCTCCAAAGCCAACTTCATGCTTCTTAAGCCAGAAGTGGTAAACTTCATGACACCCATGCAGATGGAAAATACAGTTACGACTACTGAATCCTACACAATTGCACTTTATAAGCACTTACATGAGTGCATGGATCATGCTATCCCAAACAGAATCATGACGCTATCTTCCAAAAAAAGGAAGCCAATCTGGTGGTCCCCTGCCATAAACAAACTGTACAACAGAAGGAAGAAACTGTTGCAAAAGAGAGTAAAATCCCATGAGTGGAGGAGCTCCCTGGTCAGCCTCAGTATGAAGCTGCGATCCCTGATAAAATCCTCCAAAGCTAGTTACAAAAACAAAATCGCCACTGATTCTAAAGACAACCACAAAGCATTCTATAGCTATGTCAAGAATCTCAATGGCAACACTCAGATCTGCTCTGAGTTACAGCACAATGGCACTAAATATACAGACCGAACTGATGTTGCCAACATCTTGGCAGATAGGTTCAGTGCTAACTTTACCCCCCCTCACCCCTAAAGAGCCCATCTCTATACCAGAAGAATGCAAAGTTCCTGTAATCATGGCTGCATAGGTAAAAACCACACTCTCCAGAGCCAAGAACACAGCATCCATGGGACCAGACAACATCCCAGGCTGCATTCTACATGAACTACAGAACAAACTGGCACCCCACCTAAGTACCATGTTCAATCATAGCCTCACCTCAGTCTTTGTGCCTCCTGAATGGTGCACAGTGATAGTTATCCCACTCCACAAGGGGGGAGCCACCACAGACCCCGGGAACTACCACCCCATTAGCCTGACGAGCCTGGTCTGCAAAGCCATGGAACATATCATCATGGAACTTATAAACAAAGACATTGGCAATATCCAAACACTGGACTCCACCCAGTTCGGGTTTGTAAAAGGCAGATCATGTCTCCTAAACCTGATAGACTTCTTTGAAGCAGTCAGAAAGCCATAAACAAAGGTAAGGTGGTTCACACAGCCTATCTAGATTTTGCCAAGGCTTTCGACACCATCCCCCACTCTGGAATTATAGACAAATTCACTAAACTAGGTATAAATCCCTATGTCACAAGATGGGTTGCCAAATGGCTCACTGACAGAACCCACACTGTGAATGTAGCAGACTCCAAATCCAACTTCAGACCAGTGACAAGTGGAGTACCACAGGGTTCAGTCCTAGGTCCTCTCCTGTTTGGTATCTACTTCTCTGAAGTACAGGCTAACACAGAATGTCTTTGAATAACGAAGTTTGCAGATGACTGCAAACTAGGAGCCATAATCAAAACTCCTAACGATGTGGACATCCTACAAAAGGGCCTCACTGAGACAGATGCCTGGTGTCAAAGCCATGGCCTCAAGCTCAATGCCAAAAAGTGCATTGTCATCCCCTTTGGTAAAAACTCTGTACCCATGAACTACAACATAGGTGGTAGTATACTTAACACTGAAAATGTGATAAGAGACCTTGGGACACAGGTGGACAGTAGTCTCTCCTTTGATAATCACATTGCCACAGTAGTCAGGAAATCCTTCTACGTGGCACACCTCATCACAAAAGGTTTCTCATCCAGAAAAAAAGAGGTCATTGTTCCCCTCTACTCATCACTCATTAGACCCATTATAGAATACAACGCCCCTTTTGGTATGTACCTCACAAGACATCTACAACAACTGGAAAGGCCGCAGAAATACCTCACAAAGAGGATTACCAGCCTCAAACAGATGCCCTATGCAGACCGTCTCAAAAAACGCCAGCTTTACTCCATCGCATATTGCCTACTCAAAGGTGATCTCTGCCTAACATACAAAGCTATGTCAAACCCAGAGCTGTTGGACATGCTCCACTTAAAGAAATCCCAATCCCTCCGAGCTACATGCTCTAGGGACCTAAACCTTGTCACCACAATAAACAGAACATGCCAGAGGGATAGATTCCTGTCCCAGAGACTTCCCATACTCTGGAATAAACTACCTATCTATATCAAACAAAGCTCCTCATTAGCACTCTTCAAGAAAAATCTTGATGATTGGATGTGAAGTAGGAAATTCACCCCGGGGATCACCTCTGTGACTCTGCTCGACAGTGGCACAGGAAAATAATTTTCTTGGGTGGCAAAAGCCAGGGTACCTTTCTGGCTGGGCTTGCATAGGCCACAGGGCAGATAGCCTAGTACCTACCTATGAACCTATAATTATTATTTCCTTTCAGTAAGGAGCATTTTGATTTTACTTCAGTCTGAATCTATTAAAATAAACATTACATTTTTAAATTATCCTTGAGAGATCATTTAAATTCTTCTCACGTGTGGTACTCATATTTAAAGGTACAATTGGATTCAAGGTTTTTTGTTGTAAGTTTGAGTAATAAAAGCAAAATCCTCAGAAATGGAGAAAAAATAAGCACAATCAAGGGAAATAAACATTCAAAATGGGTTCAGGCACCTAGGCAGCAAGACATTTCCCTGTGGTACATTTGACTGGGGACACATGGCTGAAGTGACATTCAGCTGCAGAGAAATATGGCTGTTTGCAAATCCCCTGTGGGTGAAGAGAAGCACACCCTGCCATGCTCACAGCTTTAATAACCAAAGAAATGGTGGCAGAAGAAGTAATGAGTGTTGTGCTCAGTGTACAGTACAACTTATGTAACTACAATATGTAGAAGTGTGCTACAGCATGGAGGAAATCCTGCAGGATACTGTAGTCACATTTATGTTCCAGTATGTGTTTTAGTTAATGTTCCCTAGACACTGTGAAGGGGGCAGTGGTCCACACACTCCAATTATAAAGGCACTGCCCATTGTGCACTGCATTTTTACTACCACTGACATGCCCTCTAACCAGCCTGCTGCTGATGCCTGGCATATTGCCTGCTGTCTCATGTTCCCTTAGGGATCATGGACATTGTTTTCCCCCTGTGCATTTGGTTACTGAAGTTGTGAGCATGGCAGTGTATGCTTCTCTTTGCTCACAGGGAATTTGCAAACAGCCATATTTCTCTGCAGCTGAATGTCACTTCAGCCATGTGCCCCGAGTCAAATGTACCACAGGGAAATGTCTCACTGCCTAGGTGCCTGAACCCACGATCCGCTCTTTAAACCTTCTATTGGTCATCCCCACATAATAGCTTTCACATAATACACATTGAGCCATATAGATGAAATTGCTAGCATTACAATTTCCATAAACTTGTAACATAAACTCCTTTTTTGTAACAGGATGTACTATTGATTGCTTTGTATATAAATGTTTACAATAAACACAATTATTACATTTAAAAGTAACATGCTTACTTCCACTTCCTAGAAAAAAACTTTTTGGCTACTCCTTATAACACAAATGCTGGACCCTCTGCTATTAAATCTTCTAGTCCATGAACATCTCTTAAAATGGCCCAATGCTTCATAATGATGTTTTTTATTTCAGTTGTATTCCTATTACAAGTGAGCATACATCTTGTTTTATTTGTTCCAACTCATTGTCTAGCTATCCCTTGACGTCCCCTACTAAAATAAGGAACTATATCATGCTCTGACTGTTGGTGCTTAACCTCTTGTAATGCTTTTTCCACCGCTCTCTCTGAATAACCTCTCATAAGAAAATCTTGACCTATATTTGTTAACTGTTTATCTGATTTATCTAATTGTGTATTCAGCCTTACAACCCTTTGCATTTGGTTCAAAATAATGTTATTAAACATAAAAGGGGGGTGCATACTATTACGATGTAAATAATTATTACGTTTCACCGCTTTTCTATATATTTCAGTGTGCATTTCACCTGTCCTATTTCTTGACAGCGTAGCATCCAAAAATGCTATCTGCTCAGAAGAGTATTCATTTTTGAATTTTAAAAAAGGTGTGCTCTCATTAGCATACACCAAAAATCTATGGAACTCTTCTAAACTCTCTTCCCAAATTAGGAAAAGGTCATCCACGAAACGTTTATAAAATTTAATAAACTCTCTATATTAATTTGCTATGGAGAGAACATATTTCTCCTCCCATGTATACATAACGATGTTTGCATAAGTATTAGCTACAATTGTGTCCATTGCAATACCCTCTTGTTGATAATAAAGTTTTGTATCAAATAAAAAGACATTGTTAGTCAAAACTAATGTTAACATTTCACAAAGCAAATTATTTTTTTGCATCTCATAACCTGAATACTTTACTAAGAATGTTTTGGTTCTAGCTATCCCTTCATTATGTGGTATAGAAGTGAAAAGTGAATCAACGTCCATAGTGACAAAGTGCGACCTATCATTTAAGTAACCTCCTGACCAAGCATAAAATGGTTCCAAGAAATGATCTGTGTCTTTCAAAATGGTAGGCATCTTATCAAGAACTGTTCGCAATTGCTGTTCTAAATATTTAGACATAGGTTCTGTCACCCACCCTCTTGACGACACTATAGGCCTCATTGGGGGGGGGGGGTATTCACACTCTTAAGTAGTTTTCGTATACCATAAATAAATGGCAGTTTCGAATTTCCAACAAATAAATAGTTAAACAGGTCATCTGTAATAAGGCCAGTATCATGCATTTTACATAACCTACTTTTAAATTCTAACCATAAGCCATTTTCTTCATTCCTTGTGATAGACTTATATTGATCTTCCTGTAACATCATTCGCATTTGATTGAAATAAAATTGTTTATCCATTACTGCAACCCCCCCCCCCTCGTCTGCACCTTTAATCACCATGTCATGACTTTCAGCTAATGAACGTATGGCTTCCTGTTATCCTTAGTTAAATTAAAGTATCTAGCTGCTTTATTACTTTCATGCAGTGCATAAATGTCTCGTTCAATAGCTTTTTCAAAAATTTGTAAAGAACCTGTTACTTGTGGAGCAAAAATGCTCCTTCTCCTTAGTTTGTTTGTGTCTTTCGGCTTTTCCCGGTTAGGGGTCGCCACAGTGGAACTCCGGTCCGCTAATGATTGGCAGTTGATTTTTACGTGCCGAGTTGCCAGCCCTGACGCACAACCTTCAACGAAGGTACGCCCATTCACGCATGTCTCCAAGCAGAAGACGCTCTAGCTGAGAATCGAACCGGACAACGTCTTACTGGGAGGCGACAACGCTACCGCAGCCACCACCACCGCGGGTTGCTCCTTCTCCTTAGTGTAGTTTCATAATTGCTCGTATTACCAAAAAATATTTTCAAACTCAAATTATGAACAAAATGTCTGACTTCTATTGAAGTCTTAGAAATGTCCATTAACTGTGCATGTACAAAGGTTAAACCTTTGTTTAATACAGACAGTTCAGAGTTAATGAGTTCAAGTTCAGTTTTATGCTTGGTCAGGAGGTTACTTAAATGATAGGTCGCACTTTCTCACTATGGACTTTGATTCACTTTTCATTTCTATACCACATGACGAAGGGATAGTTAGCACCAAGACATTCTTAGTAAAGTATTCAGGTTATGAGATGCAGAAAATTAATTTGTTTTGTGAAATGTTAAGATTAGTTTTGACTAACAATGTCTTTTTATTTGATACAAAACTTTATCAACAAGAGGGTATAACTATAGGAACAAGTGTAGCTAATGCTTATGCAAACATCGTTATGTATACATGGGAGGAGAAATATGTTCTCTCCATAGCAAATGAGTATAGAGAGTTTATTAAATTTTATAAATGTTTCATGAATGACCTTTTCCTAATATGGGAAGGGTGTTTAAAAGAGTTCCGTAAATTTTTGGAGCATGCTAATGAGAGCACACCTTTTTTAAAATTCAAACATGAATACTCTTCTGAGCAGATAGCATTTTTGGATGTTATTTTTTCAAGAAATAGGGTAGGTGAAATACATACTGAAATGTATAGAAAAGAGGTGAAACCTAATAATTATTTGCATCGTAATAGTATGCACCCCCCTTTTGTGTTTGATAACATTATTTTAAACCAAATGCAAAGGGTTGTAAGGTTGAACACACAATTAGATAAATCAGATAGACAGTTAACAAATATGGGTCAAGATTTTCTTATGAGAGGTTATTCAGTGAGAGCGGTGGAAAAAGCATTATGAGAGGTTAAGCACCAACAGTCAGAGCATGATATATATAGTTCCTTATTTTAGTAGAGGACGTCAAGGGATGGAGATACAACAAGTTAGAACAAATAAAACAAGATGTATGCTCACTTATAATAGGAATACGACAGAAATAAAAAACAACATTATGAAGCATTGGGACATTTTAATAGATGTTAATGGACTACAAGAGTTAGTAGCAGAGGGTCCAGCGTTTGGTTATAAACACAATGGTATGTTGAAGCAGAGTGTTATAAGGAGCAGCCAAAAAGTTTTTTTTCTAGGAAGTGGAAGTAAGCATGGCACTTTTAAATGTAATAATTGTGTTTATTGTAAACATTTATATATGAAGTGATCAATCATACATCCTGTTACAAAAAAGGAGTTTATGTTACATGCTTATGGAAATTGTAATACTAGCAATTTAGTCTATATGGCTAAATGTGAATTATATGAAAGCTATTACTTGTGGATGACCAATAGAAGGTTTAAAGGGTGGATATCTAGTCATCTTAGTGATATAAAATGCAAATTATTGACAAATGCATTACGTAAACACATTTTAGATAGAGGTGAACAACATGCGTTTAAATTTTTGATATTGAAAGTAATTTATAAACCACTGAGGGGAGGATGTAAAAATGTTAACAGAAAGTGAGGAAATTAAATGGATTTTGCAGATGAAGTCTCATTTACCACCAGGACTAAATGACTGTTTCACTTTAAAACCTTATTTATGGGAATTACATCAATCTGTTTGAAACTGTGTCATGTGACTTTAATGATTATTTAATTGTTGACTCCTACTGCCAATATGTAATCACCTGAGGAAGCCTTATTATCTCTGAAGATGGGTTTTAACTTACAATTTTTAATAAAATAATCTGAGTGCATCCAGTGCTTTTTTATTTTCTACAGTTTGCTTGGATATTAAGTACTGGTTAACTAGCAGCTTATCAGTTTGTTTTGTACTTTTAATGTTACATTTCCAACACATACTTCTAATTTATTCTCTAATATCTTCAGTAATATGCCCATCTGCACTATGTTAACATGTGCTAACTCTAACCCTGCCACTAATGCCAAAACCCTACCGATTACCATTTAAATCTAATTCTTATACTTACTCAATGTGTATACATTTTCTGAAAAAAATTCACACCTGATTTTAAGGTGGCTAGCATTATGGTTAAGGTATTTCCCATACAGGGTTTGATTCTCACATGGGGTAACTGGCTAGGTTTAAAATGGCCCACAAAGGCAGTTAGCCTAGTACTAATCTATGAACCTATGAACCATACAAAAACATTTTCAGTAACATCCCCACTACGCAAGACACTCACACAGCAACAAATATGCAACACCAAATTTATCCCCTTACCTCACCCTTACTCTAATTCTAAATAGCCAACACTTGAATACACCCACCCACCCTTTAATGCTTAAACTTTTGGGATATGTAAAACTTTAGGTATCAGCATGCAAGACAAAATCTTAGCTATCACAATAAAGTTTCCTCCTTTAGGCATGTACAGCACTTGATAATAAGTGGCCTCGATCGTAAGTATGCTCAACCAAATTTAGACACAGATCCCTCTGTCAAGCAAATGACAGCGCAACAAAACGACAGCAACTCATCTATTTGTGTGCCCGAGTGTTTGTGTATATATACCAATAGCTATAGAAACAGATATAAATGGATTGATATACAGGCTTTAGCTGAGATGTTAAACTGAAGTCACATCTGCATGAGCTTGTGGTATCTCAGTCAGTTGTAAAAGATTGCATAGCACTTTTGGAAAAGCTGGGGGGGGCTTGATTTATGTTACATCATAATTCAATATTTACACATCATATATTTCACTCTTTTATCAAAATAGCAATGCACTTTTATCTATGTTATTGTCAAACACAATAAACAAAACAAACATCTTTCTCTTTTTTCTTACAATTCACCATCCCTGCCCCTTTCTCCAAGATCATAACCTTATTCTCCTTAACAACACTATACAATCCCATGATTTATTCAAGGATAATTCCTCATAGCCACACCGCCTTACATTCCATATTGCTCAATTAAAATATGATCAATGTTTTGTATTGTATCTTATATTGCCCATATAATAGCATGTACATGTTTATTTCCTAAAAACAGTCATATGTATACTTTTTCTGAAAAAAATTCACATAAAGCATTCATCCTCCAGCATTCTATTAAAGTGTGCTCTATAGTAATGTCCATATTACAAAGTTTGCAGAATATTTAATTTTTATGCTTATATCTCATGTGTCACTTTGCAGGCATTTTCCAAATGTTAACCTCCATAAAAAATAGTTTTATTTCCTTCACTTCTTTGAACCTTTCCTGCTTCTCTATTATAAAAATCTTTTTATTCCTGCAGAATTTTCCATGTTTTAACATAATACAATTTTTCTATGACTACTTCATACCAGCAATTTCCTTTCATCTGTGTAACTTTTATTTTCAATCCCTGTAACCTCTTTTTACTTATGTATTTCTCCATGTCTTTACCACCCGCATCTTGTTACTTTTTTAGTGTGTGAATTTTTAGCCACTCTGTCTTATACTTATTAGATAAAATGTTCCTAATATATCTCTTTTCTCTTGTTCCATCTCTGTCAGCATCCATTCCAAATGTAAACACAAAGTTACACATACCATTTAAATAATTAACTATATCAGTTCATTCAACATATTTGATATGGAATGGAACCAGAAACAGATCATGAATTTTAGATTTAAATGTAAGCCTGAAGTTTAATAATTTGTCTTAAGTTATTTTTTTATGAGCTACAAAAGTAGTTACAAACCTGAAGACTAAGTCATTAGATTAAAATAAATGTCTACCAGACTTCTGCCCCAAGATATGGTACATCTGTAACACTGAACTATAAAGCTAGAGCATTGTATAATTGATTCCATTGTAAATACTAATTGATAGCATAAGTTTAGTCCTAATCCTATTGAATAACATATTTACTGACTTTTCCAGACACTATTCTCTTTTCCACAGCTTGCCTTTTCAAATCGTTGGAATAAGAGTGCCTCTCTCACTTCTTAGTAACACTCTTGACTCTCACCTTAATTATTATTTGCCTCTTGAAAAATACCTGGAAGAAAACTATTATCCTGTTGTCTGCAAACAGAAGTTGCAAATGGCTTGCTTTCATGGTGAAATTTTCTATCTATTGTTGTGCTCCCAGAAATAAGATGTTCAAGACCATTTTCTTCCAAACTCATCATTTTCACTACCTTATTCAAGTCCTCCAGTTGCTAAAGAAGTAACAACTGTAAGTAGGAGTGCTGTTCCATACCATTGTTATGCAGAACAGCTCTCTCAGTGCTAGCTGTAGTTACAGCCTTCACCATAGCTGCTGACTCCTCCTACATCATGTTAACAGAAGAGTAAAGGAAGTGCCCCAGTGCCCTGGGCATATCTTCCCTTGTCAGCTGGAATACCATCTTGATTCTCCCCTAAAAAGTGGCTGTTGGCCTAATGGGGCCAACCCTATATATGAATATATGTCCATACGTTGAAAATGTAAAGCAGAGAAAGGCAAGTGATTGAGTACAACTGCTTCATTACCAACAAAGAGTAATACAAATGTTTTTGCAGTGAGTTCCCCACACCTCCTGTTAATTATAATTACCAACTCTGAGATTGCACTACAGTGGAAAAGGACAAATGCCCCTATCCCTGCTGTATTGTAATCTCACACAGAAGAAAACCCAGTAATATGGCATTTCAGTCAGCTGTATATGCTTTTTTCCTGTCGTACAAAGGGATCTGTGGATCACATTATATGTAAACTATGTATACATACACACACACACGCACACACACACACACACACACACACACACACACACATATATATATATATATATATATATATATATATATATATATATATATATATATATAGTTAGTGTATGTATACATATATGTGAAAACTTAGCTGAAAATTCATAGAATCAAATATCTGTAATACAGATTACAGACAGTAGATGTGATCAAATAGCCATATGATTACAGGCTTCCAAAATGATTTCTTGGAAGGTAGTGGTAAAGTGGGGAGTGGGAATATGCCCATTTCCTACTGTTGTGTGATCTCAGAGTTGGTACATATAATTAGAAAGGGATATGGGAGGGATGGTACCACTGCAAAAAAAAAAAAAAAAAAAAAATTCAATATTTCGATTTTTGATCCATTGGGTTTGATCTTTTTTGGCTTTTCCCAGTTAGGTGTCACTACAGCGGATCACCTGTCTGCTCTTGATTGGCAGTAGAGTTTTACGATGCCGAGTTGCCAGCCCGGCACCCAACCTTCCACAGAAGGGACGCACACTCGCACACTGACGCTTAGGGCCAATTTAGAGTGTCCAGTCCACCTACAGCATGTCTTTGGGATGTGGGAGGAAACATATATATATATATATATATATATATATATATATATATATATATATATATATATATGTGTAGATATATAGGTGTAATCAAAATAGTCATCTACTTATAAGGTTGACAGGCATGTCAGATTGTTAAAAGGACTGACTGCATAATTACACAACTTGATTACAAGTCAATTACAGAACTGTCACTTTCATTATAGATAGACTGTGGACAGGCATTAGTGGTGAGTCTATTTGTAAATGTAAATGAGAAAAACAAAAACAACATTAGTGAATTGTGAGTTAGTTTGTAGTTTGCTCCAGAGCTTGCACAATCATTTCCTTATGTGGCTGTTCACACTTTCTTAATTTCTCCAAGACTTTTGGGTTTCTAATACCATGAAGGGAATGGACCCCATTCCTAAGTCAAAGTATGATTAAAGTTAATGAAATTAGTATTGTTTCAGTCTTTGATGTCAGCCAGTAGTGCTCTTCGCAGCACCCGCAATGTGCCCAGTAATGACTCTTTCTGCAGTTCATATGGAGTTACTTGTATTGGTAACATATCTAAATATGATTGTAAATTCTTTTTTATAAGACCCATTGCTCCTGCTACTATTGGGACTGCCTGGGTATCTTTCTTCCACATTGGTCTTGTTTCTGCCTGCAGATCCTGACATTTTATGACTTTGTGTCTCTCTGTATGCAAGACACTGTAGTCACTGGCTGTGGAGATTTCAATGATCAATGCTATTTTTGTCTTCTTTTCTTGGACCAGTATATCTAGTTTTCTGGGTTCCTATCAGTTCGTCAAAATGTCAGCAGTTCGAACACCATATGCTCGAACTATGACATCCGAAAACTGATTATCGCGAAGCCGCAGGACACCAAATTCTTTCCCAGGGAAAGAATTTGGTGGGGCATTTCTGTGGCCTCGCTATAGTCAGCGCTGTTTTGGAAAGTTACGAGTCGGGTTCAGATAAGTGTGTAATTGTGCGGATGTTAGGGTTAGGACATGGGTTAGGAGAGTTAGGGTTAGGGCGCAGGTGAGGTGGGTGTGTGATAGTGACAGACTTTACGGTTAGGGCAGGATAGGTGAGTTAGGGTTAGGGTGTGGGTCAGGTGAGTGTGCGATAGTGATGGACCTTAGGGTTAGAGTTTGGGTTAAGGTAAGTGGATAGATAGTAGTGTATGTATAGTTTAGTGTAGGGTAAAATGTAGGATTTTAAGTGTATGTGTGTGGATTGCTGTTTTTTGGTGTGCTTCTTGGAACAGCGATTTTTTTCCCTGGGGAAAAAAATCGCTATTCTAAGACTTTGATGTTTTTGCACTTCGAGGTTAGAAGTTCGAACAAATAGTGTTCAAACTTCAGCTGTTTCGTTGAAGTGATATAGACCCTGGTTTTCTAGCATCTATCTTTTAAACTGTTGGTAATGGATGACCCCAAGTGATGTAGACTTCCTCATTTTCTATGATGCTTTGTGTCTCATGTTTCCAGTGTTTTTCGGCTGGCTTCAGTACCATAATGTTTGCACAATCCCCAGTGCAACAGTCTTGCCACATTATTATGCCTTTCAGTATATAGTCCTTCTGCCATTAGTATGTCGCAACCAGCAACAAGGTGTGTAACTGTTTCCAATTCAGTTTTACAAAACCAACATTTGTCTGTTTCTCTCACATGTTCAATGGACTTTATAAACCATCGTGTATGCAGTCCACTATCTTGGGCCACCAATATTAACTTTTTTCTCTTGGTTTGAATTCGCCTTTCCTTACCCATTCCTGTGTTCTTTCCTGATCAATATGAGGTTCTTCTAGAAGTATTTTATACTTGCAGTTATATTTATGCTTTTTCCACATTTCTTGCCTTCTCACCTGTTCCTTCACCTTATATTCTTTCTTTTGTTTTTGGCACATTCAGTTGCTGCCTGATTTTTTTATCTATTTCTGGTTTGATTTCAATTCCTGCTTGACGCTAATAAGCTTCTGCTAGATTAAGGAGAGAAGTCATTTTAGATTTATTCTCCTCATGTTTGAAAACGTTCACTATGTTTGGGTCTTGTGAGGTCAGCAGATATGTGTGGAGTCCCACAATTGCAGATCTATACATATAATTTTATTTATTTTTATTTATTTATTTATTTAACATTTTGTTGACCGGGAAAGTCTGACTAGGCTCCACAAAGCCTGTTTTCAGAGGAGGCCCAGGGAGAAATGCTCCAGATGCATGTGTTTAGAATGTGGGAGGAAACCAGAGTATCTGGAGGAAACCCACGCAAATGCAGGGAGAACATGCAAACTCCGCACAGAAGGCACACCAGCCAAGAATCGAACTGGAGAACCTCTTGCTGTGAGGCGACGTTAACTGTTGCACCACTGCGCTGCCCAATTTCAAGAAGGCCCATCCCTTCTTTGAAATGGGGAATATATAATCTTGGTATGCATTGATTTTTATGCTCATTTGGTAAGCATGACGCTTCCTTCTTGTTTTCCTATCTAATCTATCCAACAAGTTTTGGGGCTAGTCAGTCACTCCAAAACTGTAAGTTAGGACAGGAAGAGCAAATTGGTTTATAGCTTGGATTTTGTTCCTAGATGTCAGTACTGGTTTCAGGATTAATTTATGTCTTCTGAAGTATTCCTTATGAAGTTTTATTCACATTTGTTCATGTTTTATTGTTGATCCTTCATCAGTTCCCAAATATTTATACACTCCTTGCTCAAGTTCTTTTATATCACATTCTTGTCCTAAACTGATATTTTCCTGGTGTTGCAGTTTTCCTGCTTGAAAGGTTGCTTTTGCAGATTTATCAAGACCGAATGACATTCTTATGTCGTCTGAAAGAGTTTCGGCAACTTGCAGTTGTACTTTCAGTTCCTCATCTGATGAGCTATACAGATTTAAATCATCAATAAAGAGAAGATAACAAGTCTTTACACTTTGTTGTTTTCAACAAGCCAAATTATAGCCATGGCTTAAGCTGTTAAGTTGACAGTTTAATAGATTAAGTGTAAGGCAGAATAGCAGCGGTGACAGAAAGTCACCCTGGAATATCCCCCTTTGAATTTTTATCCCTGGGATAACAATCTGTCCTTTATCATGGCTTAATTGCAAAGTGGTCTGCCACTATTTCATGGTCACTGTAATGTAGTTGATCAGTGTGGGGTGTACTTATACATTTTAAGCACTCTTTTATCCATGAATGAGGGATACTATCAAATGCTTTTTTGTAGTCAATCCATGCCATCCTTAGATTCTTCCCTTTTTAACAGTTCTCCACTATGACTTTATTTAACAACAAATGATCCTTTGT
Organism: Protopterus annectens; assembly: GCF_019279795.1. Classification (NCBI taxonomy): domain Eukaryota; kingdom Metazoa; phylum Chordata; order Ceratodontiformes; family Protopteridae; genus Protopterus; species Protopterus annectens. The sequence goes on along the minus strand of NC_056737.1, from coordinate 688,560,848 downwards.
TCCATATGACTTTCTTTTATTGCCCTTTTGTTCTACTGCCTTAATTGAGTTTTCTTCTAAATGAGTATAAACTCAGTCAGCATCAATTCCTGTGTATGGTTTATATGTTGTAAAAGTAGAAAACCACTGTACCAAGCACAAATAAATCCTGATCCTGGAAAGTATATAAATGCTTTTATTCCAAAAGCAGCCACAAAGACACTTCAACACTCCAGATAAACGCTGATCACAAGAAAATACACTCCATAACGTATCCAACAAACGTTTTCGTCCCCAACTTCATCAGTAATACTGGCCATATTGTTTAATTAGTGTTTTTATATACCATTTGAATTCTGTCATCACTGCATTGACCAATCGTATTGTAAAGTGCTTAAAGTGCAAGAATACATAAAATTTTTAAGCATAAAGCCATAAAGTTAAAATACAAAGATTTAAACTTCTACAATAACTAAACTCATCATGTAAAAGTTGTATATTAAAAACATGATAAAAATACTTTAATTGTAATTAATAAACTTGATGACTTAAATACTGTCTTTCACAAAAGGTGTATTTAAATAAATAAGGTAGTAAAGCCATCTAGTGGTATGAATTAATAATACATCTTAAAATAGAAAACATTTTCCTTAACAAAATAGTGAATATTAAAAACATTTTAAAAATTTTAAAAGTATTTAAAAGATTCATTGTTTGTACTGATAATATATGTAATACAATTTAAAAATATATATATAAAATTAGAGTTTTGCAGCCCTCAGTTTTAATACTGGGGCTATCGACACCATTTCATTGAGCCCTAATTTCCTATTTGCATCAAGAAGGAGTTGCCAATACAATTCTTTGTATTCAATAAGTGTTTCCACATGCCACCTCTAGGGTTAGTGGGGACAACCTCCAAAATAAAAAACTGGTATCCAGGGGTCTCACATTTTGTTGAATGCTTGCTAAGGCGTTCTTTTCATTTCTTACCCTGACATCATATAGGTGCTCATATATTCTCTGCCTAAGCCTTCTCTCACTCTTGCCCACATAGAAGGAGGAACATTTTTTACAAATGGCTATATATATGATTCCTATAGTGTCACAGTTGGCAAGGTGTTAAGATGTAAAGTCATGTTTCGCTTTTAAATAAAGTGTGTCTCCACAAATTAAGTGTGTACAATAGTTGCATTTTCCGCATTTGTATAGTCCTTTCTTTGATCTATTACTGTTGTGAATAGAATTAGTTTTCTGACCTGCCTCCAAAATATTTTTAATACTTTTACCTTTACGGTAAATGTAAGATGGATCATTGTCAAAAATATGTTCTAAATCAGAAAATTTGGAAAAGCTATTCCATTCCCTAGAGAAAATGTTTCTTAAAAATGCTGATTGTTGACAAAAGGTGGTAATAAGTCCTGACCTATTCTCTCCCTTCTTTTGTTCATGCTGTTCAACTAAAACCAAGTTCTCATCCTTGCCCAAAATAGGGGCAAAAGAATCACTTCTTTTGATATTTACTTCATCCATCACTTTGTTAAAAAGTTCTAATGGATACCCTCTCTTGATAAATAGATTCCTTAAAAAATTGCTTTCTTCAAAGAAAACTTCATTGTCCAAGTCATCCTACTCAGCCTCACCAGTTGCCCTTTTACTACCCCTTTCTTCTGATGGGCGGGATGGCAACTGGTGTAATGCAAGTAAGAATTAGAGAAGGTGTCCTTTCTGTGAATACGTGATGTGAAAGATCCATCTTTCTTCTCAATACAAACATCTAGGTATCTCAATTCTTGAATGTCAAAATTACTAGTAAATTTTAAAAAACGAGAAGTGTTGTTTAAATAAACAAAGAGGTTTGAAAATTGTTCCTTACTCCCTTTCCAGAAAAAGCATAGATCATCCAAAAACCTTGTATATAAAACACATTCATTTAAAAGTGGGGAATTTAGAAGATATTTTTCTTCCCAATATGCCATAATAATGTTGGCATAGGCTGGGGCGCAGTGTGCACCCATTGCAACGCCTTTTTCTTGTTTAAAATATTCTCCTTGGAAGTAGATAAAATTATTTTTCAATACTACTTCCATCAAGGTTAAGGTGTTTCTAAAATCTGTGTGAGTCAACCTTTTGCTTGCAACTAGCTTTTCCTCAAACCAATGTAACCCTGTGTCATGAGGAATACATCCAAATAAGTCAATAACATCCATTGTGCCAAAGGCAACATTGTCAGTGTATAAGGTAGGCTTAATTTTCCTCAAGAGATCCCATGAATCTTTCAAAATGTTGTCACAGCCTTCCAGAATATTTTTCACTTTGTGATCCACAAATTTCGCTAAAGGGGCTGTTATTGAGCCCTCAGCTGACACAATTGGTCTAAGCGGTGGATCACGGCTGTTTTTATGCACTTTGGGGATCCCAAAGATACACGGGATTTTTGGTTTCTCAACCACCAGGTATCTATAAGTACCTTGATCAATAGATCCTTCCATCAACATGTCATGTAATAAGCCTTGAATCTTTCTGTAGGCAATATTAACCTCATTGATAGAGACCCTAGTATATTTTTCTGAATCATTTAACAACTCCAGCATTTTTCCTTCGTATTGTATTGTCTCCATTACAACAACACCCCACCCTTGTCGGGTTTCATAACCCTCAGATCACGATTGTTGCTAATAGTTCTTAAGGTATTCTTTTCATCGACGTTAAATTAGAATGGAAATATTTCGTTGTTAAATTAGTTCTAATTTCATTTTCCAATTTTAGCTCAAAATTTCTGAGCTGAGGGTGTGTGGGGGGTTGAATGTACTATTACGCTTCAATTGATTAACATCACAATCTAAGTTTCTACCTTTGAAGAACAATTCTAAATTCTTTTTCCGAATGAATAACTTTATGTCTATCAGTAGTTTGAATATGTCCATTTTTTGGGTGGGAATAAAGGTAAATCCCTTTGAAAATAAGTCAAACCAGGATTTGTCTATACTGACTTTGGAATAGTTGAAAATGTTAAAACCATCGTAGGTAAAAGTAGAAATGTCTTTGGTAATACCATGAACTAATTCCAAGTCTGTTGTCACGACTGAAATTGCCTCCTCCCCTGTAGTTTTGAATTATAATAGACTTTGTCTTGGTTCATTAGTCTCTCTGATCTTCGTAGGGGTGGGTATTCCTCTGGTTCAAAATTTTGTTCTTGTTCTTCTTCATATTCAAGTTCACCCCAATCACAATCATGTCTTTCTTCCCTCCCCCAATTACCATAACTATTCCTAAATGTAGTTTTGGTTTTGGGTAGTGTGTGTTGGTTTTATACTCTTCTTCGTCCCTTTTGATTTTACCTATCTTTCTGTTTTGTATCTCTTTGCACTTTGCATCAACATTTTAAACACACCCTGATATTTCACTCTATTAGCTTCAACTGTATACAATAAATCATTTAAAATGGCTTTGTTAATATTTTCAATGTCATATTGCAACTTTTCCATTAATCTCTCATTATTTTTAATAATAGCTTTCATTATATTGAACCCACAATTGTCAAAAATAGAGGTTAATTCATTACAAAAATCAGAGCCCTCTGTAACATTATTAGGGTACTTGCAGACCCTTAGGCCTTTGGGAACAATATTGAGAGAAATACAGTGCTTAAGATAGTCATTATCAATGTCCAAAGTCTTGTATTTGGTTAGAAAAATTCCAGGTCATTTAACAATGTGAAAAAGGTAGCACTGTATTTAGTGGAGCCATGCTCCAAACTAAAACCATATTTAGCATTCAAACATTCAGAAACCAATTTCTGTGTACCTGGAATGTTATTTGGTCTGTCTCTAGCACCATGGTGTTGTTTTCTTTGTACTTTCGGTCTTACCACCATGCCTTCGGCTTCGTTGGTGTTAGTATTTGTAAAATCCACCGTAATGTGAGGAAAACCCTCTAGGCTGTTGTCGCAAATATCGCTTTCATCTACGTTTACAGTTACTTGTTTCGAAATGTCCGTTGTGTTCTCCCTCGTACCAACAGCTTTCTGTATAGCCTCCTGGTTTCCTGGTAGCTGTAAGGAAGAGGCGAGCGTAACAAATGATTGGCTTAACGGCGTCAGTAGGCCGATCAATTGCGTTAGTTGTCCAATCAACTTACGCATCTCGCCTGTCTCAGTACTCCTAGGACCCTGATCTGCGCTAGGTGTTATCCCCCTTTGAATTTTTATCCCTGGGATAACAATCTGTCCTTTATCATGGCTTAATTGCAAAGTGGTCTGCCACTGTTTCATGGTCACTGTAATGTAGTTGATCAGTGTGGGGTGTACTTATACATTTTAAGCACTCTTTTATCCATGAATGAGGGATACTATCAAATGCTTTTTTGTAGTCAATCCATGCCATCCTTAGATTCTTCCCTTTTTAACAGTTCTCCACTATGACTTTATTTAACAACAAATGATCCTTTGTTCCATATGACTTTCTTTTATTGCCCTTTTGTTCTACTGCCTTAATTGAGTTTTCTTCTAAATGAGTATAAACTCAGTCAGCATCAATTCCTGTGTATGGTTTATATGTTGTCGGAAGGCAAGTTATTGGTCTATAATTTTTAGGGTAGCTTGCAGGTTCACTCTTAAGTAGGAGCATTGCTTTTCCTGTTGTTAGCGAGGTAGGTGTCTGTTTGGGGTGCACATATAAACAGTTCTTACTCATGGCTAAATCTTCATGTAAAGATGTTAATACTTTTAGCCAAAAATTAGGTACTGCATCTGGGCCTGGAGTTTTCCAATTAGAGGCTTTTCTTAACTTTGTTTCCATCTCTCTAGCTGTTACTTCATCCCATTTCATATCCTGTACCTTTAAACGTCTTATTCTTTCTTTTACTTCTTCCATCCATTTTGCATCTTTGTTATATTCCACAGGATCTTCATAGATACTTCTCCTAAATGTATCTATTTCTTCTTTTGGTGGTCTTTCAATTCCTTTTACCTCATTTCCCAGTTCTCTATAAAACCTTTTTGGATCATCAATAAATTGCTTATTTTGCACTTTTCCTTTATATTTATCATTGTATCTACTAAGTTTTTCCACCTGTGCTGAAATTTTTAATTTGTTATTTGCGATAGTGCATGATAGCTCCTGATCTGTTCTAATATTGCACATTGCTTATATCACATCTATTTTTCTTAGTATTTTTGTTGATCTATTCCCTCTTCTACAGTCTTCTAACGGTGACACTTCTTGTCTTAATTGCTTTATAATTTTCTCTATTCAATACTTCCATAATGGTATTCGATTTCTCCCCTTCCTTTCTCTCACTACCCTGTGTTCTTGTGGTAGAACTTTATCAGTTATTAATTTAGCTGCACAGTAATATATCCCATTTACTTCTGTTATATCGCATGGATCACTATGAACAGTCCTAATTACTGTGCTCATTTATTTTATCAGACTTCTTTTTGGGTTTTATAAACCTTCTGCATTCTATTTCTTTCATTAATCTTGATACATCTGTCCATGTGTATTAACTCAAGCAATTCTTCTCTTAACTCATTTTCTTCCAAATTGAGAGCACATCCCTTGTTTTCCAATTCCTGCAGACATTCTATAGAAGGTTCTATAGCATCTTCCTGTGACAGTCTCATCAATTTCATCCTGTGCCGTCCGTTGCTCTATCATATGGGAACTCACTGTCCTATCACTCCTCATCACTGACTGCATCAGAGTTTCCACAGTTTCTTGTTCCTTCCCTTGCTGTCTAGTTTCAAGTGAACATTTATACTCTTTTCCTGTGGAAGGTTCCAAATTATCTTCATATGGCACCTGACCACTTGCTGCCTGTTCCACTGGTTTCCCCTTAATTTGGATATCCATTACTCTATCCTGTTGTGGTGCTTTCTGAATTAGATTTTCTACACTAAATCCTTCACTTCACAGATACTCCATAACCACAGTTTCTATTTCTTTAACTTCTCCACTACTAATCACCTTTTCTACTTTTCCTCTTTGTCTTCTTATTTTTTGTATTGTAAACTTTTCCATGTCCGGCTTCCTTTGTCTGTATTTCTCTTCAAATATCTTTGGTGCTGCTCTTTTTGTATTGTTTAGTTTTGCTTTCTCCTTTGCATAAATATTATACCATATTTTGTAACTGTTCACCTGTGTGGTTTTCTGCTTACACTTGTAAGACTGGAGGTAGGTACAATGTCCTGTGACTGGAACTGCTTTAATATATAGGTTTAATATTTAAAGAGTGTTCCTGCTTTGTGATCCAACCTTTGGCATACTGGAATGTACAAGAGTATAGTACAGTGGGTTTGGGAATATGTTGTTTTCATGCTGCTGTGCGACTTCGGAGTTGGTATTTATACAAACATTAGTGGGGGTGTGGAGGTGAAGTCCTGCAAAAAAAATTGAAGGGGGTTCTCGTGTTTTTCGAAATTATTTAGTAGGAATGTGTTTTGTTATATGATCACTTATTTGTTGTATGCTCATTTGTTCAGTCAGATATGTAGTTGGTCACTTTTGCTTGGATTTTAGATAGTCAATGTATTTTAAATGACAATTGCTGATATAATCCAGTGTGTTTGTATATAGTATGTGTGTATGTGTATATGTCTTGTTCAGTTCATTCTAACTAATTTCCAGAGTGACCTAGTAGATGTACAGAGAACATGTACCTATGGAAAAATAATGGCCCAGTTTGATGTAGGCATCAATCAGAAGATTTTAGATAAAAGGAAGATTATGTCACAAATTAAACACAAATTAATAAGCATTTAGTGCATGATCCAGTTATGTGTTGTTTGTCAACATCAGCAGTTATTTTGAATGTCCAAGAATATTCTGCCAAGTAGTTTTGTAAATATCTTGAAACTTTTCTATCTTATGTACATTTGTGATTTTTTTATATCTTTCATATACTTCCACATAAGGGGAAACTAATTAGCCTGAAGGTACAGAAAATTATTTCTTATACCTGCTAGATATACAGAAGTGAAGTTGGCTGCGTCCTTAAAAAGATAAACCGGTATATTGATCAAGAACCATATATCTTTCTTCTTATGTTTCCTTTGTTAAGTATTTCATTGATCCAACTTTCTACTAGCACATTTATGACTGCTTGCAAAAGCTGTCACACTGTAGCCTAAATTTGATCATATTATTTAGAAACATTTTCAAATTTTTGAGTAGGTGCACTTTTAGGCGAATGATAAAACCTACAATATCATTAGCCTTAAGACTACTAATATTGTGTTTGGATGTTTGAACTGTTGCAGACCTACAGTGCAAACACATTAGGCTTTATTATTTGCCTTATACAAGTTATATGCAAATTCATTTGGATTGCTTAGTACCATACTCTGTTTACTAGCTTAATATTTAGTGAATGCCATTCCGCCAATAATCTCTTATTTCGATGCAACCTTACAGCAATAAAATTGTAAATAAATATTATTGAACAAGCACATACTGACACAGATTAGGAAAGAGTCAGTGACAGTAATTCTGAAGAATGGTCTTTCTCCATGCTTTTGTTTTTTTGTTGTTTTTTTTTTCCTTTGGACAGTGCAGCTTTTAAAAGGGCAATACACAACAACTGGAGAGTATAAGCCAATGAAGAAGTAAAAAGAGTTGTGGGAGGTAGACCATTCTTCATTAACAATAAGGGGAAAAAATATAAAAACTTATTTGGAAAAGGGACAAGTGAACATGATGAAGTGGCAAAAAGAGGAACTTACAGTGTCATAATTGTGCTCAATGTAGATACAACAACAAAATACCATATTTTATTGACACAAGAATGTAGAGAACATATCCAGTACCAGGGCATTTTACATGTAGTGGGTAGTATGTGGTATATCTTGCTAGGTGCTATACTTGTGAGGCTCTTTACAGAGAAGAAAGTAACAGAGTTTAAAAAAGAATTATTGAGCATCAATATGCTATTAAAAACACAAAATAAGGAAAATGTTTTAGCAAAATATTATATGGGGTGTTGTCCTTTTAAAAAAATTCTTTTTAGTGTCATTGACCACATCCTGTATGATTTTAATGGAGGTAGAGAAAATGAATTAGAATATACAGAGCTAAAATGGTAGATTATGTTTTATGCCTACAGTGCACTAGGATTAAACTGCAGTGTAAATTATAAGGTTATTTTAATCAAAAATCAGAACAGTAAAAAATGTAAATAGATTAGTTTTTAACTGTGTTTATCCAAATACTTATTTCTCTTCGAGAATTTTAGTAGTTTCTCAAATAATTGACAATCTTTATCGAATCAAATGACAGTGATTAGTTTAATTGAAAAGTATTTAAGTGATTAGTTTTGTGTGCGAGTTTGTGTTCTGAGTAAGGCCAATTTGACTGAAAGCGCTCAACCTTGTTATTAAATACTTTGGATACATTTTTTCTCCATTGGTGATTATTTTTTGATCTCTTGTATTTTTGCCATCATCTCAGGACCTTCCTGTCTTTTTTGACAGTGTTTTTGATGTTTGATATGGAGTCCTGAGGAGGAGGGAATTATGAGGAGTCTCTACCTTAACCCTTTGGAATCCACTATGATACAAGGTACAGCATCAACAGTTGAAAGGCATTCAGTGCAACAATTGTCAGTAATTCTTGGTTAACAACCATCTAGGGGATACTCACAATGCCAGTTTTGGACACCAGTACAGATTTCACTGAGCTTCTGTCAGAACTTCCAAGAGTGATTTAAACAAGTGCTGGTTGTTTAGAGATTTAGAAGAATCTTTAATCAAAATCAAAAAAATTGCAGTGGGACATTGTATTTTTTGATTATTGTATTCAAGTTAAAAGAGTGCCCAAATGTCTTAAAGTAATTAACCATCCCAAAGGAAAGTATACTGAGACCTTTTTAAATGAACTGAACAACATTTGCAAAGCTGACGGTTTGGCATTCATTAAACTTTTAAGGCAGCACAATATTGATGAGAGTAACAAACTTGAAAAATTGATTGGTGGTTTAATTGAAAAGCTTAGTTTGGCAGCCACATCTGAAGAGATCATTGTTGAGACTCATTGGAATACAAGGAAAAGTTAAGAAATTGGATGCAGAGTTGAAAATAAAGGAAAGAAAAGATAGAGATAGACGAGAGTACTGCAAGTTTAGAGAATCCACCTTAAAACCCTGTGGTGGTGAGAGTAACATCACGTGTGAAGATGGTGCAAGCATTTAATCTAATTCAAAAATGGAATGGCAAGTACAAATGATCACAACATCCAGACAAGAATTGCATCAGCCTTCACATAGGAGGTCTAACAGATTGAAGGAGGGAGCATGCTGCCTTCAACCAACAAGGAACAGGTGAGGGACAATGGTCAAAGATGAATTGGGACTTTTCCAGCACCAAAGGAGCAACAGCTTGAAAAATGTGGGCAGAAGTAGCAGGGCATTTTTTAGAGACACTAGCCAACGCATAGCCTTCGTATGTAACAGGGAACAAATAATGCATTTAGAGAAGGTAACACCCTTGGATTATAAGATTTTCAATTTATCCAACAAAATGCTTTCGGAAGGGAAGCCAACGCATTACATAGAGGCTTCTCCTTCATTCCAGCAGTCCATTCTGATTTTGTGTGGACTATTATTGACTTAAAGAGGTATACTAAAAATGAATTTAAAACTTCTGCTAAAGACACTAAAAACATGAAGAAGCAGGATTTTGTGACACCCCCCCAGTGTATTCAATCCACCCCTGCATCCCATAATAAAGGTTTTTGAAGAAATTTGTGAGAAAGACATTAGGGGATTGTTGGATAACCCGAGTAACAACAAATTTATTTTATTTATTTATTTATTTTATTTTACATTTGTTTACAGGGAAAGTCCAATTGGACACAGGTCCTTTTTCAGAAGAGGCCCGGGGAGAAAAGCTCCAGTTATGCAAAAAACATTCAACTTTCAGTTACAAGTAATATAAGACTAACACACAGTTACAAAAAAATCATAAAACTTGCACACACTACTAAAATGAAATTGGCTTGCCTGCAAACAAGCTCAAAGTGTCACTGTCAACATAATAGTTATAGAATGATAAGTATAATGCATTTGAGATAAATGTGTATAATAGACATCAGAGCATGAGTATGTACATAAATACATAAGACATTTGTCATGCATGAGGAAGAAAGACTATTGAGAGTAAGGTGAGCACAGATGGCTCAGCAGGATTTATTAGGAAAGCAATGTAATAAAAAAATTAGAGAGAGAGAATTGACAATTAGAGGTCTATCCAGGGCAGTTGCAAGAACAGAGCCAGGTGTCTTTCAAGTGTAATTTTAGGAGCTCTTTAAACTGTGTTATAGAGCAGCAGGAAGTAATTTTGATGGGCAGGTTGTTCCACATTTTAGGAATGTAGTTTGAGAAGAGCGATTGTCCAGTTTTATAACTTAACTGCATTATAAAGGCAACGTTTCAAACAACTTGACAATAATAGAAATATTCAGATTATGTTAAGGGTAGGCAAGTCAATAAGGAGGATTATATTAAGGGTAGGCAAGTGGTTTTGGAAGACAATACTTATTATTCCAAAGTACGGAAATATGATGCAAGCAAAGCATACAGACAAATAGACTCTTGGTTGTACAGCAGCCTCATTGAAAGTGTAATATCTGACAACATGTACAACTTTTTATACTCCAAAACCCAGGATTGGAAAGTTGTTTGGTATCTCTAAAATACACAAAAACAATGTTAATCCTCTATATAGACCCATAATGTCAGCACTTGAATCAAAATTGGAAGCAGTGTCAAAATTTGATGATAGGGCATTGCTCACCATAGTGCAACAAGTTCCTTTTTTCATAAGAGATTCCTTTGACTTCCTTGGGAAAATTAGGGAAGTCACAGTAGGAAAGGAGGATTTGTCCCAGTCTCCTTCAATAAACACATATCACAACGAATGACATTTCACAACCTTTATTAAACTTCCATAAACATAATTTCATTAACCAATATTATTTATTAATCACAACATGAACATAGTATAGTTGATATTCATTACAGCATAAACATCAATGTAACTGTTAACTAGGGCAGCGTGCCTTGCTCATCCTGACCCAATAAGCAGCGTCCTTACCTCCGTTCACTTATTTTACTTATCAAACAGTGATCAACTGATCACTTTACTTTCCCAACTCTTTGAAATGAACATCCAACACCAGAGGGGGAACAGAAGAGGGCAAGTCTACCCCTCTTCTCCACCCACCAGCCTGAATAGGCTGTTCCCACTCCTTCCTACCAAAACTTCCAACAACCTTTGAAACACCCATAACTGCACATAAAAAGGGGGGAGCCAAACATCCTTCTGTGTATACCCTCCTTTCTGAACTAAAACTGGATCCCCGTCATCAACCTCTCAAAGTCCTACCATATAAATACCCAAACAGCCAGTTACCGAAGCTGCTAAAATTAAACCACTGATTCATATCTCATGCCAAAGCAATCCCTATGCCCTTGTATAATCTCTGTAAATTAACAAATCTTCATTTATCCTAATTACCAACAGTAGCTTTGCAATTAGTCCCAGGTCATTACCTACCTAATGTACCACCAGAACTCTAAAAAGTCCATTGTCACCTGAAACAAAACAATTTCAGTGACATGCCATCATGCCTAACTACAGGCCCTTTTTCCACCCAATGAATATAATAATGACCAAAATGAGATTTCCTTTTCTAATGGATTAATTGCATAGTAATCCTGCCATCATACCCCCTATCCATTATAAGGCAATAAGACATTTGCCAACCAAAAACTTCTCTGTTAATGACTTCAATACATCCATGAAGCAACAACCACACAAACTGTAGTCCAATGACCCTCCATTTACCAGTGCCAACCCTTGCAACCAACTTATTTTGTCAACAGGCAATGTCTGCCAATCCTCACACTATCAAACCTACCCTAACCCTTCCAGCATATGAGCCACTGTCCACAATTTAGTAAATTAACATAACCCTGTCACCCATGCAACTGTAGTAATCACAACTAAATCCTCCTTGACCAAAGGAAATGCCTCACCTTGTTCACATGCCTGAACCAGATAAATCAGCAATTTGTCCCACCAATCTCCTACCCCCTGGCAGCTGCAACACAATTTAACAAAGCCAGCAACACCCCCTACCATATGCTTTACTTATAAAAGCTGACACAGACTCCTGCAACAAGAATCTAATCCTTTTAACCTGACCTGACATGCCTTGGCTAATAGCACTGCCATATCAACCAAGTGAAAATGGACTCTATTACCCCAACTTCCCCTGCTTAAACTATAATTCCTGCCAGATTGAAACCAATTCCAAAGACACACATCCCTTCTCCAATCATCCTACCCTTCTGATGGACAACAAGCCATAAACCAATCCCCCTAAAAGTATGTCCCAACCCAGTCCTCCTGCCACATTTGTAAACCAATGCAAATTCCCAAGAACAACCCAATGCATCAATCAAAAACTCAACAACATCCTTAATCCACTGCTTGCCATTGGATTTACCCTTAAAAGGTTTCCTTTAAATGTGCCACCTTCACATCTGATAATGAAACAAACCCTAAAAAACATCTGCAAGGAGACCCAAAACCATGCCCTGCTTAATCCTTATAACTCCAGCCTAGCCACTGGAACACCTAGTTCCTACCTGTCTCCCAACACTCGCATACCTGCAATGCTCCATCAGACCCTATCTACACTTAAAGGTTGCACATAACATACCACCTCCTATCAGCACAAAGGAAAGGATACCAAACAAACCAAGGAACCTATCCATTCCACATTTCTACTCCACCATAGCTCCACAATCACTTCCTTCCTTTGTAAGAGATGAATAGTCCTACAAATTGACCCACATACTCCTTGATTCAATAGAAAATCCTTATGAAAACCCCATCTATTATCCATGTAACAAAGATAGCCTACACAATTCAGGCTGCTGCAAACTCAATTAACCAGCATGCCTTCCCTGTCTGTCACCTATACAGCTGAGTACGTACCTACACACGTCAAACAAGTGTGTGAAACCTACATACCACCCACAAACATACCACAGCCCCAGCCCCCTTAACTTAGCAATATTGGCAAGGCCAAGACCCTATTCTACTGCAACTAAACTGCCATGCACTACATGAAACCTAACACCTATGCAAACTTAACACCCAGAGGTCCCCTCACAATGTAGACACTAAGCTACTAACGCTTCAAACCTTACTTATTGTTTGAAATTCCTGATGCCATTCACAGATCCTTGTACTCCCCCATTCCAAACCCTTCTTCTTTTTCTTAAATTCTTTTTAGTGTCATTGACCACATTCTGTATGATTTTACCAGAGATAGAGAGAATGAATTAGCCTGTGCTGCAGTAATGCTGGGTGCCTGGCATTCCTCTGGTATGGGGTGCTGTTCTTAAATTCTTTTTAGTGTCATTGACCACATCCTGTATGATTTTACTAGAGATAGAGAGAATGAATTAGAATATAGAGAGCTAAAATTGCAAATTATGTTTTACGCCTACAGTGCACAATTATTAAACAGCAGTGTAAATTATAAGACTGGTTTAGAATAGTAAAAAATACCAATAGATTAGTTTTTAACTGTGTGTTTATCCAAGTACTTAGTTATTTCTCCTTGAGAATTGTAGCAATTTGTAGAACTATTGGCAATCTTTATTGGATCATTTGACAGTGATTTGTTTAGTTGAAAGGTATTTGAGTGATTAGTTTTGTGTGCGTCTTTTTTGTTCTGATGAAGCCCAGTGTGTCCGAAAGCGCTCTACTTTGTTATTAAATATGTTGGATACATTTTCTCTCCATTGGTGGTTATTTTTTTTGATTTGTTGTATTTTTACCATCATCTTAGGACCTTTCTATCAGTGTTAGAAAAGGTAGTGATACTGAGAAAGATCAAAGAAAGGGTGGATGTTGGGATATGGCTGTGAGGTAGGAACAGTTTTTATGTTTTTTAAGGATTAGATGAGCTTTTCACATGCTGCAAGGTGAATCATAAGGAGTAACACTAAAAATGTTTAAGTTGGTGAAACTGGATTTGTCAGATATGCTGCTCCTCTTAGCTAATACTTCCAAATTTGCTAATGTTTGTTGTTGACTGGTGGTGTAAAAATTCTCTTTGTGGTTGTCTATTAAGTTTGGATATATAAAAAAAAAAAGCATCAGCAGAGGCTAGGATAAAAAGACAGCATCAGTGAAGCAATGATTGTAAATTTGTAAAATACTTGCATGTGCAGTTAGTAATAAACAGGCCTACTGTGCTCAAGTTAATGAGGTCATGAAGAGTTGGACTCAAACGACAAGAACAGCAAAAAAAATAACAAAGCTAGGCAGCAACTACATAACCTTCATAGTGAATGTTTCTGTCATGTATGAATTCTGAAACAGTGGCAGATATAACACAGACCATAAAGGTCTGAGACTTGAATAGCACATTCAGTACATGTTCTTTAGTGATGATGGGGGTTTGAGGATATGGGTATCATACAGCTTTGGATAGTTATCATAGAATAAAAATTGCATTAGATTTATTTGCTATTGGCAGTATCCACCACGTCTGTGTAAGCTTTGTAATTTCGTATGAGTTATGCACATTGTTGAGTGCTGCTTCTTAATTTTCTAGCATAACTAAAGAAGGGTTAGTAATCACCTTTGGCTTCAGATGCCAACCTGAGTTCATGGGCTGCCTTCATAATAGACATAATAGTCTTTTTAAAAATTTTAGTTACATTTGTAACACTTTTGTTGACTTTGAGATACATTGTATACTTGAATGTGATTTCCTCTTTTACCATAGATTTCATTTATGATTGGACCACCAGTGTGGTTTGCTTTTAAATTTCTCTAGATGTAGATGGTGTTGCCAATGCTATACCTTTATATATATATATATATATATATATATATATATATATATATATATATATATATATATATATATATATATATATATATATGCCGGTATAAAAAAACTTTTGCAATATTCATCTGCTAAGGTGATGTCTGGGGTAAAGTTATTATAAGTTAATTCTGAGACTTCATCAAAGGCTTTAAGAATAGTGCACTTGAAGTCTTTGGATTCTGATATATTGGTTTGGGGGGAGAAGTTTAGATTGTTTGAATAAAACGGTTACTGGTTTATGGTTTAACTTAAATGGTGAGGGAGTTATTAGTGGAGTTGTGTGTGATAACACTACATTTGTAAGTATCAGGTCAGGAATATTCTGTCCTTTAACTGGGCTAGTAACAAGCTGGTCCTTTGAGTTTTTATTTATTAGATTAAAAACTTTTGTGTATATCAGAGTGTAGGTACAAAAGTCAATTGATGGATGGTGAACGATGCAGAAACTGATGGGAGTTCTTATTTATAGGATCCTAGGAAGTTACTAAGCAAGTGGCCCTGAGGCCCTTACAAGCCTAGCCAAGAATTTACCTCATGTTCCAACAATTCAGCATCCTATGCCACTGTCCAGCAGGGACACAGGTGGAATCCCATGGGTGTATTTCCTGTTCCCAATCCAGTTATCCAGGTTGCATTTAAAAAGGGTTAATGAGGTACTCTGCTTGACATGGAGAGGGAGTCTATTCCACAAAAGGTGGAGTCTCTGGGACACAAATCTGTCCCAACATCAAGTCATATTGATGTCTCAGACCAGGTTGAGGTTGTGCAGGTGAGATACTTGAGCGGAGCTTGACTTGCGGATATGCACCAGTCTCATCAAAGCAGGGTCTGAGATTGCTTTGTATGCCAGACAGGTTCAGTCCAAGATATTTTCACCTCTTCTGGAGGTCACCTCTGAGGAGTCTGTAGGAGACTGAGTACAGGGGCAGGGCCTTTAGCCTTTATGGGGACCTGTGACATTTATGAACCTGTTATGAACTTCTAAGATCATGAAAGGTCCTGTAACAGATAAACTAATAGATGAATTTAATTATCATGACGTAATATTTGTTAAATTCCATTTGTGGGTTTGAATGCTAGCATGAAAGCTTGAGTAATTGCAAACCTTATGTTCGACCAATAAGTGGTATTACATCACAATTCTGTTCCAGTGTCATTGTGTGTTCTATGCTGTTCAGTCTGTGAGTTGTTTAGTCTCCCATAATGTGATTTGATAATGATAAGAGTTGTCAAACATCCTGACAGTTAGTGTTAAGTTTAGCTGAACTGGACAAATGTTTAGGACAGAATATGTGTTCAAGTAATTTTATATCTGTTTGTGATCGTTTAGTATTATACACGTTCATGTAATGGCAAGGATTTAGGATAATTTCTTGTTGTATTGCTACCTCTTTGTGTTCTAAAAAAGGTAAACAATCAGTATAAGTCAAAAATCTTTGAATTTGGACACATCAGCTAATGACAATGTCAGCTGCAGTGATAGCTCTGAATATACAGGGTCTACATTAGCAAGTCAATAGGGCAGAACAGCGAACGCCCTAACGTCGACACATATTAAACGAAATGTCAATATCTTGAATGGCCAGAACATCAATCTTTTCCCCAGGGAAAAAAATTGCTGGGCCAACAACAAAAAACAAACAAACCGACAGACAAAATAAAGTGGGGGCTTTGCCCCACACACACACCCTGATGTGGTGGGTGGTGCCCCCCACCCCCACCTTAAATATACCAACTCCGAGATTACTACAATGGAGGAAATGGCAAATTCCCAACAATGGCCCAGCATTTTTTTCCCTGGGAAAAAAAATCGCTGTTCTGGCCATTTGAGATTTAGGCATTTTGTTTTAATATGTGTCAATGTAAGGGTGTTTGCTGTTCTGCCCTGTTGACATGCTAATATAGACCCAAATATACATACCTTGCAGATTCCAGGTCTCATCTTTGATATCTGCGTCCAGCAGAGTTTTCATGTAATTTCAAATCTGAATGAAATTATGACACTCTAAACTTTTACCCATGTCTGAAACTTAAAAACTTAAAATCATAAAAAAAAAAAAGAAAAAAACATTCTATATGTATCTTTTCTTTACATTCTTTGAATAAAGCCAAAAATTTTATATGAAGATTTTTATGAAAGGTGGATGCAAAGTAAGGCTTTCAAGTACTTATATAAATTACTACTGTTAATAAATGTCCTTTGGAATCTTCCTCTCTGAATTCTAAAAGGATATTAAAATGAACACACACACACACACACACACACACACACACACACACACACACACACACACACACACACACACACACACACATACACACATGCACAGTGCCGAAAGCAGCACTTAAGATTATTCAATAAACTGCTTTTGTTTTTGTTCTTCAGTTTTAGTATAGGGGAATAGTGTGGTCTTACTGAAAGTGTAATTACTAAAAAAGCACTTAGGATTTGAAAACCAGAGCAATTAACATCCATCTGTTTTCTTGGGAGGGATGGATTTCTGGTCAATGTTACATCATCTTTTACAGAAACAATGTATCTAACTAGATAAGTGATAAAAATTTTGTGAATGACCAGTTCAGTGACTGGCATGTATGAGTAATGCTGAGTGAGTAAGAGGAATCTGCTGCTGATGGGATCATTTAACAGCATGAGACCTCAGGAGCAGACGGAATACAAGGCAGATAGTTTTCATGTCTCGCTCTGCCCGATTGTTCACAGATGATGTCATTCCTTTGGCACACCAAATAAAAAGACGCAGTAATGCTGACTCTTAAAGAGGAAAACAAAAATGAAGACAACACAAAAAGCTTCTAACAATAATACATTTTATGTCTGCTGAATCTGGTTGCTGTTAGGATAGTTTTGTTAGGCATTGATGACTAATTATTCCTTTGTTGTACTTTCTTTTGGTTCTGATATAGTCACTGCTGTTTGGCAGCCATTAAAGGAATGGATTGCACTGGAAACTATGACTATAAAACTCAGTGCCAGACTGTTTGCTTGCCCTGCTTAAGCACTTAAGTTTAGAAACTGTAGTAAGGTTACTACCAAAAGCATATGATTTTCAAATGTCTGTTTATTATGATTTGTGACTTGTTTATATTCTGATGTTATCAGTAATATGAGGCTTATCTAAAATGACACAATACACAAGCAGTAGAGACATTAAAAAAAGATCTTATTTTCAAGCAGAGGTTGCAGTGGTAAAAAATTACATTTCATAATTAAGCAATACATCCTATCTGGGTGTGTATCACGTCTGGCATTCATCAAAGTACAAGGTGTATCTCAGTGTTTCAGCAACCGGAGAAATAATAACATTTTGCAACAGGAACTACACCACTGAATAATACTGTTTTTGTTCTTAAAATGCATAACTTTGTCAGATTTCATTTCTCAGTGCAAAATGTATGCATATGAGAACAAAAAGCTTTGCATTTTAATAGTTCTTCCTTGCATATTTTGTTAACATTTCCATAGTACCCAAACACTCCAACCAGTTCCTACTGACCCACAGATGAAAAATAATTATATCCCTCCAGCATCATGCAGTTTATCTTTGGACAAATGAAGTCGTCTAGCAGTTAATTTCAACAGTGTAGAACATATAATAATAAAGATAAATATTTCACAATGCCTATGGTTTTACATTTTTCCACTACTCTTCCATCTATATAAATGCACAGAAGCCATGGTTTTATCCTTTTGGCTAACAGCTTAAATTTCCCAAACATACAGATCACCTACTACAGCACAGGCCATGTATTATTATTATTATTATTATTATTATTATGTATTTTATGAAAGGAAACACAATTCAGTAATACAGTGATATAGTTAGAAAGATGTGATCAATTGTAATTGATTCATACAGTCAGAGGAGATCTAACGTAGCAATCAGCATACTGCTGCAATAAAGAGGTCTCAGAAAGTACATAATGAGTTGATGCATAAACCCATTGTTACAATATTACTGGGATTATAACCTTAATGCATTAATGCTGTTTTCTCTTAGTTTGTAATAAAACTCCTAGTACTTCATTATACAAGTCTAGCACTTCACATGTCAAAACTAAGGCTGAAAACCTTTATCTTCATTATAAACCTTGGTGTCGTATTGGCTTAGGTTCATGCGTAAATACTAGGGTATCAGTCTGCAGACTATTACAAGCTTGGCCAATAATTAGAGGTCATAATAAAACCCTGTGCCTTGTATCTGTGAGGTTAAGGCCTTAACCATTATACAACCCCCCCTTAAGAGTTTGCATCATTTTTCCTGTTGTGTGTGTAATTACATAAAGTTGAATTTCTTTTTTTATATTATTTTATTTTTGCTTTGTTTACTGTTTACTAGTTGTCTGACTGAGTTTAGTCAAACATTTCTTTTTATTGAGGCCCAGGGAGAAAAGCACCAAAACAACTTAAACATGTTTAAATAGACATTCAGTAATTACACAAACAGACATTAAGTAATATACATTAACAGTTGCACACACATTTGCTAATAAGATTATATTCATTAGAAGTAAAGACAGCTGTTACAGTATAAAAGATACTTACTCATTTACTACAAGTTGAACATTTAGCATTTGAAGAAGTGTATTAATGGGTTAGTCAAAAAGATAACACATCTTATCATACCTCCCAACCTCTTAGTGCAAGCAATCTAGACAAAGTTAAATAATGGGGGACAAAAGCCTAAATATAGAGACAGATTTGAAATATTTCTCTTCTAAAGTTAGAAAGTTGCTATAATAACAAAATTGTATTAGAATACAATTTCTGAAGAATGTGAAGTCTGAAACTCAAATATATGTCATTATTTAGTGACTTCAGTCCTCATTAATTTGCCAAAAAAAACACAAATTTTATGAGAAACCAAGCAAGAATATGAGGCAAAAATCTTGATGTTCTGTGAAAATCTGAACATTTGAGCGATATGGATCTTGTAATAAGCGCTTAGAGCAGAAAATGTTAATATTGTTGTAAAGACAAGTGACATTTACACAGAAAGTATGTGTGTGCATGTGTGTGTGTGTGTGTGTGTGTGTGTGTGTGTGTGTGTGTGTGTGTGTGTGTGCGTGCGTGTGTGTGTGTGTGTGTGTGTGTGTGTGTGTGTGTGTGTGTGTGTGTGTGTGTGTGTGTGCATGTGTGTGTCTCCATATGCTTGTAGTTAGTGAGTGCACATTTACTAGCTCATTGATACGTGGTAAGTATATGACAGTGGAAGAGTGGTGAGGCCATGGGTGATTACAGTACCATATAGAAACACTGTTTTACATAAATTAACAGAACATAAACTACTGAAATGAACAGCCTACATTCTGATGTATTAAAGGTTGCATTTTATTTATTTAAATATTTTAAGATAATGCGGAGGATGTTTTGAATCGATCTTATCACCTTCCACAGTTTCTTAAATAAATGGCTAGGCCAATTGCAATCCTTAGTTGAATGCTCTGAACATCTGGAAAATCTCAGTTTAATGAGTGAAATGAACCTTTGGATCACATCCATTCACTATGCATGTAAAGTCCTGCATTGCACTCTCTCTTACTGTATTTTGTTATTTATACTGATGTCAGTATATTATTCATTATATTATAAAAAGAGAATGCTGTTTGTTGCAAATGCAGTTTACATTTTGTGTGTTGTGAGATCTTTAAAGTCTCATTTATAGACTTTTTGTAATGTAGACACAACCTCTGATTTATACAGCATTCGTGGAACAGGCTCAGAGGAAGTGTGCAACTGATATTACCGGTCAAAGCATTTGGATCAATTATCTAGAATATGCCATCATCATCATCATCCCACTTTATCCTATTTTTCTTCAGGGAGTCAGGATGTTGCTGTCTCCATCTCTCTCATTTCAGTGCCACACTCAATATTTTGTTTGACAGTTATGGCTGACTATCATAGGTCTTTTTTCACGCAAACCATCCATCTCTTTGCTGGACATTTTCATTTCTTTTTACCTTAGTTCTCTCTCTCTCACAAACTGTCTTCACCAATTCCTCTTTTACTTCCTTGCACATGTGCCTGATCTACCATAGTCTGTTTTCTCTGACTTTCTCTTCAATAGGAACTACTTTGGCTTCAGCTCTGATACTAATATCTCCAACAATGTGCATCCTACTACCTGACTTAGGTACTTTATCACCATTACTTCTACTGTCCTCAACTGTTCTGCCTTCTCTGTCATTATATGCCAGTTGTCTGCAGCTCTTCCTATAATAACTTTGACCTACTCATTCAGACTTTCCTTCTCCTCAGCCACCCCTGCAGCTACTTGAAGTTTTTAGCCTTTCCACTATTTTCCCCGTCTCACTTTGCAGCTCCTTTTGATTTTCCTTATTTGCTGTCATGACAACTGTTTTGCCTGCACTTAGCTTCTTCTCAAGTGCCTACAATTTTGTATTCTATTCCTCCATCACATACCGAAGTTCCTGTTCAGAGTCTGCTTGTAATGCAGCTTCATCTGCATAAAGCAGCTTTGCTGATTTTTCCCCTCCAGCCAGTTTGCTAATGTAGCTCTTCACCAGTGTGAAGAGCAGTGAGCTGAACTCTGATGCACAACCATTCCCACTGGGAACCCCACTATGAATCTGTGGACCAGAACACATCATACTTGTGTGACCAAGTCCTTGCCTGCACTAATTTTACCAGTGATTCCAAAACTTCAAACCATCATAGGACTGCTCAAGTTATTTTATCTTGGAACATTCTTATATGCTTTATCCAAGTCTAAGAAAGCTCAATTGGATTTCACTCTCATCTATAGTTTCTTTTCCAATATTTGTCTAATTGCAGACTTCAGGTCAGATGTTCTGTTTCCTGATCTGAATCTGAACTGCTCATTTCCCACCTTTCTTTCTACTGTTCTGCATATTCATTTATCAATCACCCACTCCAGCTCTTTCATGCAGTGTGACAGGAGTTTGATACCGCTGTACTGTCCACAATTGTGAATGTCCCTTTTGTTCTTGTACACTGGCACTAAGATACTTATTCTCCAGTCATCTGAGATGCACCTTTCTCTCCAAACGTTTGTGACTACACTAAGGAATCATTTCTCCCCTAACCACTGAATATCTTGATCATATCTGTTGTGACCTGATCTAAACCTGCTGCTGTCTCTGACTTCATTTTCCTTAGTGCTGTTCTTATACAGTCTAGGCTGGGCACTTCTACCTCTTTTTCATCAAAGGCTGTTTATCTTCTGTGGTTTTCTTCAAGCAGAAGCTGCTGGAAGTTGTTGCATCTTTCGACTTTTTCCCTGTTAGGGGTTGCCACAGCGGAACTCCGGTCCGCTAATGATTGGCAGTAGATTTTTACGTACCGAGTTGCCAGGCCTGACATACAACCATCAATGAAGGTACACCCATTCACGCATGTCTCCGCACAGAAGACACTTTAGCTGAGAATCGAACAGGACAACGTCTTACTGTGAGGCGACAATGCTACTGTAGCACCCTGCTGGAAGTACTCTTTCCATTTTATTTTGATTTCAAGTGGACTGGTCAGCAGGTGGATGCTAGTTTCACTTATGAATGCTGTCTGATGACTATCTTTATCTTTCTGTCTTTGTCTTGCAACCTGATGGAGTTTCTTTGTGGCATCTGTTGAGTAGAAGCTGATAAAGTGCCCCTGATGGATTGTTCTTTTCTTTCACAACTGCTATCTTAGCCTCTTTGTTAGCCATCTAGGTTCCCTTCTTAGCCTGGTCTGTCATTTCTATCTCCCACTTTTTCCTGCATCCCTTCTTTCCTTTGATAACGTCTCAGAATTCTGCTTTCTGCCACAGTCTTTCCTTATACACCTCAGGACTCTGACTCTATATTCTTCCCACGTGCTGTTTTGACATGCTGTAACTCTTCCTCAACTCTACCTATTTCATCTTCTTCCTGAAGTGCTAGAGCGGTGACTATTTCTCTGAACATTTTGCCTTTTGTTGCAGGTCTTCAGCCTAGTCTCTGTTGAACTCTGTTGAGTTTAGAGTCTTATTATAATGATTCCTTACATCTGATTATGGCTACCAGTGGTTTATGCTGTGGGTCATCTGTTTCACTGGGGATGACTTGCAATTTCTGATTCTCCTACAATGCCATGTCCTTACTATGAGAAAGTCTACCCCATTTGCATTTTAGCCACTGTTGTATGTAGTTTTGTGACTCTCTAGAATGGCCTCTTCTTCTTTAATACTTTTGCCTCAACCACATGGACCCATCTAGTCTTCATATCCTGTTCTGTCTGTCCTGACATGATCATTCAGGTCTCCCACTGATTATTTTTTACAGCCAGCTTTTGCTAAACAGAGCTATTCCAAGTAAACCAGACTTGACAACTGAACCCTAGTTTATTGTTCCAGGGCTACTGCACTTTATGGTGGACTCACTGGCCAAACAGAGGCACATAGACCTTTCCCATCATTTGAAGAGATCGCTGGTGTAGGTTGGATTAGGCTGGGCCCACAACCCACTTTTCATCAGCAAATACCAATGCCTATGTTTGTTGACATTAGTCCACTTTGACAAATCACCTCAAGACAGTTTTTGTACCATTGAGTGGCTAGCCCAGGCACAGTGCATGTCTTTGATCCATGGTCACCTGCGTAGAGAATACTGTGCACACAGTTAATGCCCAAAGTGATTGGGCTTCTGATAGGCACAACCTAGAATCTGTGCTGCTACCCATTACTCTGTTCAAATGTTGAGGCAAGTTTAACATAGAAACACCCAACATGTCTTTGGAAGATTGGATAAACCCCACATCAACACAGAGAGAGTATGCAAACTTGCCATAGGTATTTGCTGGAGGGAAGATTAAACCCTGCACCAAATGTGACTAATTACCATAGGAATATATAGTATCAGCTTAATCATTTAAATCATATACTCAAATACT
This sequence comes from Protopterus annectens, assembly GCF_019279795.1. Lineage (NCBI taxonomy): Eukaryota > Metazoa > Chordata > Ceratodontiformes > Protopteridae > Protopterus > Protopterus annectens. Next base: position 688,537,046 of record NC_056737.1, on the reverse strand, counting down.
AGAAGAATAATGAGAACATCTTTATGTTTATGGTTCAGATGGTTTTAAAGGGTAACAGTTACAACTGATAATGGGACACTCCTGAATCCCACAGCATCTGTACCAAAGCTAAAATATACAGATTGATAAGGTTTATATTAATCAAATATAAGAAGTCAGAAGCTCACTTCTTTACACTGTAACTATTAAGATTCTGGAATCTGGAATTAAATAGTAATGAAATACAGGAATGAGAAAGACTTCCTTCTTTTTTCTAGTAGTTTAAGTCTTAAGTATTTAATCAACAAAACAAAAGGCAGAAACATCTAAGTCATGAAATATTCACATTCAATCAGGAATAACTCTCTCTCTCCTCTGTGTATGGATATATATATATATATATATATATATATATATATATATAGAGAGAGAGAGAGAGAGAGAGACAGCTATATAAAAGAGAGATATAGATAAAACTATATATAGAAGCAAAGATATACTATTTACCTATTACAAGGTTAGCCAATAGTCAGTGGTTAGAATCGAGCTCCATACCTTGTATCTATGAGGTAAAGGCCTTAATCATTAGGTCAAGACCCCCCCCTTTTCTTAATAAGAGTCTTCACTATTATTTGATAGACAGTCAGTGTTCAGTATTGATACAGAATGGGAATATACTGGTTTCATTCAATCATTATCATTTGTACAGGCCAATATTACCTTATCCAAATATTATATTAATTGATACAAGTATAGAACAATTTTGTCATTAAATGCTAAATAGAATTTAGCAATAAAGCTGCCTGAGCCTGTATTCATCCTTCTTTAACAATATAATAGTCTCTTTACAGTCTTGGAGGGGATAGAGAGACTGAGGCCAACAAGTATCCTGTAGCCACTTACACATACCACGAATATCTTGAGACCGTTTCTTATTATGCATTGATTTAAAATCTGTCATTGTCTTATTGATAGCCTTTTGATCATTTCCTAACACACCTTGTGAATTATATAATTTCAAAGTCACCTCTCTGGTATAACCTAACATTGCAAGACTAATAACTTACCGGTTTACTATCGTTATTATGAAAGGCAAAACATTTGCCATTCGCAATAATGAAAATAAACACTGAAACCCAACTCTCCACTCCTACACAATGTTAACCCAAATGATCAACACATTTGAGTCGACATTGTCACCAAAAACATCACGTGATAGCCGTATAGGAGCTGATGTAAATCAATCTCCTATATGACATATCACATTTTTGCAGGGGGGCAAGCCCCCTTGCACTCCCCTGTGGGGGGCGCACCCCCCACACCCCCTGCTACTAATATATTCCAACTCTGAGATCACACTTCAGTGGCGATATGGATGAATTTCCATCCCCCACTGTACCACGATCTCTGTACATATAGTCAAAAACACTTATGCGAATGCACTACTGCATTTGCATACGTGTCTTTGACTATCCCATACACTTTTCATTTTGTGCATGACATTATGCTTTTCGGCAGCATACAGAATGTCATTCACATAAATTATAGTAAACCTAATTTACCTACTTTTATCATATTAGAAGCCCTCTTCAAAGCATTATTCATTCATGCTAGCACATATCTCTGCTTTATATCATTGTTACTTTTGTGTTTTCATCTGCCTGATGGGAATTTATTTTTCATAATTAGTTACAAACAATTGTGAGGGCAGCCATGATGGTGCAGTGGTTAGCATTGTCGCCTCACAGCAAGAGGTTCTCCAGTTCAATCCTCGGCTGGGGTGCCTTCTGTGCGGAGTCTGCATGTCCTCCCTGTGGTTGCGTGAGCTTCCTCCAGGTTCTCCGGTTTTCTCCCACATCCCAAAGACATGCTGCAGGTGGATTGGACACTCTAAATTGGCCCTAGGTGTGAGTGTGTGTGTGTGCCTTCTGTGGAAGGTTGGGCACCAGGCTGGCAACTCAACACTGTAAAACTCCACTGCCAATCATGAGCAGACAGGTAATCTGCTGTGGCAACCCCTAACCGGGAAAAGCTGAAAGAAGAAGTTACAAACAATTGTGACAAAAACACCATCTGTTAAACTAGAAGTTTAATCTTAAAAGATTTTCTAATGTTTATTATCCTACATGTGACAATATGGGGCACATTAAATTTCATACCATTTGTATCAGAAAGAGGCTGCTGCATCTGTATTATCCAATCAGTAGCTGTGTATTGCCACATTTATATTGTGACAAAATTCATCTGATTTAAACCAATTGGATATTTCTTTTTAATTTTTGTCTTGCTTCCAACTGAAATGACTGTCAAATGATTACACAAAAGACATTGTCCTTACATTTGCACTAATTAAATAAATGAATTGTCATAACAAAAATAATTTTGAGAATGTAATGTAACTTTGTGACTTGTTTGCATATTTCTTTAAGGGAAATCACACTTGACAGCCATCTGTTGAACTGTCTTGCATTAAAAAAAACTGCAGCAACCTCACATTTTTCATGATATGCATATCTGCTAGGTTTAGATGACCTTTCAAAATTCAGAACTAAGCTAGCTTTCCAGTCACCATCCAGTAAGACTATAAACACTATCTAAAACCTTTGATCTTCTTGAAACAGGCCAATTGTAATATTAAAGTCATCAGTGTAGGTTGGTAATGTTAATACTCTTCATTTTAATCCATAATAATCATTAACAGTCACAAGTTTTTTTAATCACTATTGATAAGCCAGCTAATTTATCAGTATCAAAATTATTATATAATAACTTACAGCACAAGCATTTAGCAACTGCCTCCATTCTTTCCACTGTTTAACTCATTACAGCCGAAAGCACCTCCCGAATATTTTATATTTACCTCCTACTAAATGCTCTAGGCATCAAATATTGCTTGTTCATATTTGCATTAACATTTCCAAAACCATGCTACAATCAAGGTATCAGAAGATTTTATCTTAAAGAATACATGATTGCAAACGCAACTATATTGATATCTGACCTCTGTCTAATGCAGCTAAAGAGATATTGAATATTATTTGTATACTGTTTATTTGTATAGTAATACTTTTCATATTTCTCTAAATATCTTGACATCCAGGATCATGCCATTTGAATCTGGTGGACTTCTTCAAGACAGTCACCAAGGCTCTTGATGAGGGGAAATCTGTGTATACAGCCAACATAGACTTAGCCAAGGCTTTTGACACTATCCTCCACTCAGGCATAATTGACAAACTCACCCAGCTAGATATCAACCCGTATAACAATAACACCAAAACAAGGTATAAATTAAAATGGGTAAACTTTCCCAAAGTTTGCCAAACAGTCAAAATGTAAATTAAAAATTAGAAAGGGAGATAAACTAACTAAATCAGCACAGCTACTAAATAAAACTAAGGCAGTATCAAAAGAGCAGCAGAGCTGTAATAAACTAGAAACTTTGGCCGGATTATAACCGATTAATTACCAAATACCAAAATGTCACTGTAAGGTCAGTGTGAAAAAAAATAAACCAAATAGTAAAACAGTACCTTGGTGACTCAAGCAACAGAAAAAATATAAGGTAAAAACAGTCCACCTTAAGAGTCAGACAGTGCAGAGAATATAAAGGAAGCATACAAAAGCAGCTGCAAAAGAGATAATGCACGTTGGATCACTCAATCTAGAAACTGAAACAGAGAACATACAAACCAATATATTCATCATAACACATTAATATAAACACAGCAGTAACAAATTCCACCCCTTGATCACCTCTAGTTCTTTCTGCTGCCACTTCCTATCAAGGCCGCCCAAGTCAAATCTGCACCTAGAGTTAAATACCCTCCAGATTTTGACTGCAGTCAATTCATCTAAAAGCAGCCCAGACAATCCATGGACGTCAATGACAAAGCCAAGCGATGGAAGATAACAGCAGCCCAGAAATGGCAAAAGGAATCAAATACTGCAGAGGACAACATTTACACACAAAACATCAGTCCACCAAGAAAACTGCAACTCACGACAGCAGCCACAACTGCAGTGAAACAAAAGCAGGCAGAGGAGAACAGCAACATTTCAGCAGCAAACCAAGGAGCAACCAGAGAACAGCCCCAGCCAGAGCACAAGAACTGTATGCGATGTGAGAAACTTCCCCTTCTGAATTCTCTGCAGCAAGGTTTGTCAGGATCTTCAAACAACAGAACTGGTCACAAAAAGTCAAGACGCCACTTCACTTTCAGGACATTTAAAGAGCCAGAAGGTAAGGGTATACTTTGAGTCTAACCAGTTTAATCTGAATGGACAGTTGGGCAGCACAGTGCTGCAGCAGTTTGTGCTGTCACCTCACAGTAGGAGGTTCTCTGGTTTGAGTCTGTGCTGAGTCTGCATGTTAAGATGCCTTCTGTGTGGAGTCTGCATCTTCTCCCTGCGTTCATCTGGGTTTCCTCCAGGTGGTCTTGTTTCCTCCCATGCTACAAAGATATGTGTCTGGAGTGTTTCTTCCTGGGCCTCCACTGAAAATTGGCTTGTTCCAAGTCAGAATTTCCTGATAAACAAATATTAAATAACTAATTAATGACCTTGACATTTGTGACCACTGTGGCCATGGTGAAGAGGCTGGAACAGCTTAAACGAAGTCTGTAAAACAGATGAACCTCTTCAAAACTGTTTTTATTAATGCTACTATACAAAGATTAGTGCATAGTGTACATGCTAAGTGAAAATGTAAAACTGCAAAGATAGTATCATATAGGCTACTGAGAGGCAACTTGTGCCTGGCTTACAGGGCAGTCTTTGACTCCAATCTGATATTAATGCTGCACATCCACAAATCAAATGGCACTAGAGTCTCTCACTCTAAGGATCTGAAGCAGAGCTCCTCAATAAACCTACTCAAGTACAATCTGGACAAATGGATGAGTAACCACAAATAAACTGAGGGGGTGGCACCCATATCCCTCATGGATGGGATAGTCCGTGCTGATCTGTAAAGTATGTCCATCTAACCAAGGACAATTGGGGCAACCCATTATTAACACGGCTAGGCTTACGAAGGTTCCAGGGCTGCTAGCCTAGTAACCTCCTATGAACCTATGAGCTTTCTATATGTATACCAGCAAACTACAGAAAACATGGTGCACTCAAGAAATAATACAGATAAATATACTGTATGCCATAACAATAATGATCATTGATAATGGCATGGATTTTGTAGTACCTACCCATGTGTGTTTCCATTAGGCCACCTGGGGTTTTAAAGCACTTGAGGTGATATTGCTCAGCCCACACCTTCACTGATGAGTGTTGCTTAAATGTCAGCCTCAGCAATGCAATAGATATTATAAAAAAAGTGCTAGGTCACAAAAAAGTTCAACAGCTTGGATTCAAAGACACTGGCACCGATTCCAAAAGTCTTGCTGTCTGTGTAAATGACCAGTTGCACTGAGGGCAGACTGAGAGCAGGTGTCTTGGAATCTGTTCCCTGGTATAAGCCTGTTTCTAGATAGGCCTTACACCAAACTAAATCACTGAGAGTGAGTCTTTCAGAATTTGGCCCACTGTACTCACTGTGTAGGGCTAATGTGTGTGTGTGTATGTTGATGAGTAGAAAACCTACTCACAATTCATAAAGACAGATTTTAAAGCTCCTACCAGTCAATATTTGACTGTGTATCACAGCAAAGGCTGGTACATTGTAATACATGCAAATAATCAGCATATCATGAACACAGTTTGGTGTGTCATTCAGAATGCACCACAGCAGGTTTGCACACACAGGGATGCTGCTCACAAGATCTGGTGCACTATCATATGGAAAACCTTGATCTAAGCAGTACCAAGGTATGATCAGAGCAACAGTACATCATAAACATTCTAAAATATGAATGAAAACACATAAATGCCTTGCCTTCATGTGTTTCAGCTGTGATGTCTTCTGTGGAGAGTCTAAATCTCTTCCTCATACCTAACTGATGTTTTGACAGATACCTCAGTGACCTCCCACATCTAAAATACATGACATCGTATGAAATGGCAAAACTTTAAATAGTCTGTAGGTCTACGTGGGGTATGCAAATGAGTGTGTGAATATATTGTGAAATGGACTGGCATCCCTTCAAGGATTACTTGTCTGCTTTATGTTTTTTGCTTTCTGTGAAAGGTGCCAGGTACCCTAGAACCCTGAATAAGATAACTTGATTATTGGTCAAGGTCTAAAAGCATAACACACATGCAAGTTTGCAGGTAAATATCCTGCAGTGTTAAAAAAGTGCAGACTGAATGTCTGCATTTGGGGGTCTATATTAGATAATCGAACTTTCAAAATTTTGAGTGTCATATGGTCGACACCATATAATTGAACTTTTAAAAGTTCTAAAGTCTAATAAAAAAAATAAACTACACAAATAACCTACCTGAATGTTTTAAGCAGGGGGCAAGCCCCGCTGCACCCCCCACATGGAGGACTGTGCACCCCACATCCCCCCGCTCATTAAATATACCAACTCCGAGATTGCACTACAGTGCAGAAAAGGGAAATCTTCCCATTCCGTGCTGTATGGAGATCTCCATTAAAATGTTCGAACTTCCAAAACTTTGATCATATGGTGTTGACCATATGACAGTCGAACTTTTGAAAGTTTGATCATCCAGTATCCTGCATTTGCATTGATACACACTCACATCAACACTGAGAAAGTCAAAATGACAATTACCAGTTCTGAGAAATGCTGAAAGGTCACTGATACTGCTGTGACTTTTGCAAAATTGCTGGTATGTCATCATCCTTACAGAACCTAGCTAATATGTAGTGGCCAGGTGGAGTTTGGAGCATAGCTTGATGCTGACATCAGATGTGAGCTACAGGAAAAAAAGAGATGCAAATAGTAATGTTGCACCCTACATTAGAATGTGGTCATAACAATTAACAATGATTTGTGAATAGCATGCCATACTCTGTAGTAGCAAAGAGTATTCCATTAGGAATACAGGAATAGGATCAAACACCATAGGGGCTAGTCTGATAATGCTCTGAATGTATATTAACTACTCTTGGTTTGGTACTTCTCAGCAGGCATCATGTTCTACTAGGCAAAACGTTGCTTAGAAAACAGTGGTGTTTGCTCTGCAAGGAACACCACTACAGTAGATGGCTAGATGCTGGTGTTCAGTCATTCCATCTGCCGCAGTCTTGCAAACTATGGTGCACTTTGTGTTGAAAGGATCACTATGGTTCCTTCTATAAATTATGGTTCAGATGGTTGATAGATGATAAAGCCTTTGAGTAGTTCCAAATGTGATGCAAAGGGTCTGTTTATGAATTTTACTGAAAATAATGGAAAACTATGGGGAAAATCATTATAATGCATCTCAATCACATGTAATCTGATCTCGAAGTCTCCTACCACTGGAATCCTGTTTACTTAATGAATTAGTCCCTAAATTGGTATTGAATAATGTACATTGGTACTCTTACTATCAACAAGATAGTTTGCAACTTTATCTTACAGCGCAGTTACAATAAAAGAGGAAATTTATTGCAGTGTCATTTGCTCAAATAACAGAACAGTAATGCTGAGTTTTCATAAGAAAGTTATGCATTGGTTAAGGCCTTTCTGAGTTGCAGAATGTTGCCACCAAAGGTGCTTCATATTATTTATGTCAGTCAAAAGTCAGTAGAAATAATGTAGGTCTGCTCATTGTGAGCCAGAAAGAGACACACAGTTGGTACAAATGAAAGAAGCCATGGTAAGTCAAGGTCACTCTGACAGGAAGTTTGACAGGCCAAAGCAGTACAGCTACACTGGGAACACTACTTACCATAAGCTTAACAGGCAGACAGGCCTTAATGTGCAGACAGTTATAACAGTATAAGAAAATTGTTTTCAGTGGTATCTGTCAGAACATGAGACTGACATGTCAACATGTTTTTTTCTTCTCTGTCTCTGTCTCTCTCTCTCCGTCTCTGTTTCTTTCAGTTAGCCAAGCCACAACCTTTATAGTGTACTAATTGAATACAACATATATTGGATCTAACCTAATACCTTATTTTCTTGGTAGTCCATGCCCTTGTCATAATATATCACGCTGCCATGAACTAGGTATTAGTGCAAATTCATATTTTCTATTAACCAAAACATCTATCTCACAAAGACTGCTTGTTTAGACAGACTAACAAATTACAGATTATAACTTCATGTTTTCCTTCCCTGGATTTAACTAAGCTTCTTACACATTTCTTCTGTTGTGATTTATTTTCTGATTAGGCATCAGGGCAATCTCTTGAGTTGTTATTTTCTCTGTTGTATGAACTGGAACTCTAATGTAACATGTATAACTTTAAGTTTTATAGCAACATGTGACCTGGTATTCTAAAGATTCAGGCTCACTTTCTCACACACAGACACAGAGACACACACACACACACACACACACACACACACACACACACACACACACACACACACACGCACACACAGCAGACACACACGCACACAAATGCATGCTTCTCATACTAAATATCCAACCTGCACATTTTTTCATACTGGTATTTTTCAAGTGTCTTTTTTAGCCAAAAGGAAAGAAATGGTGTACTTTCCTTTCTAGGAACAAGTGGGTATTTAAGCCCTGTATCTAAAGTCTGTAATTTAATAACTCCTGATGAAGGGCTCCTGCTGGCCTGAAAACTCTAATAAGTGCAAAAGATATATTGGTCCTAAAAGTTATTACATCACATCTGTTTTCCCAGTGTCTTTGTGCACAAATCAGAAGTGGACACTCCATTAAAAGTTAGTATAAATACAACATTCCAGCTTTGTGACACCTGGGCTGCATGTGGTATTTTTGTATTGTAAATCTGTGAAGGGTGTAAACATGAGCTGTTTAGGGTTCAACATGGCTAGACTGCTGGTACTGCAAAATAATGAAACAATGAGTGGCACTACAACATTTACTGACAACCACAATGCAGAAGGCCGTTTCTTGCAAAAAGGATCTTTGTCATACTAACAGGTGAGAACTTCTGCATTATTACAATGTGGATAGCCACACAACGTGGAGAATTTGTGAGTTGTGCTGCCTTGACCTGACCTCCTTCTCATCCTCTCACCATAGACAGCATAGATTGCCCAGCCTGATTTATAGTAAGAGATCCTGCTCTTCTCTGGCAGTAGTACTTTCACAATTCAAGCCTATCATATAAATTAACTCTTTTATGTGGAACATACTACTTCAAAACTTCAAATATGACATTGTGATTACTGTCAAGTTCAAGTTACTGTTTTGTCAGTGCTTTTAATGGCACATTCTTCTTTCTTATTTCATTTCATGAAGATTTTCCTGTATTATAAAATTAAATTTCTGTGCAGCCTATTTTTTCCCACATAAAGTCTTGTCATTTCTTGCAGTTAGCAATATAAAACACTAAACCTGTTTCAGAAGTTTGAATTGTTTTTGAATTCTTCCAAGGGATAATATCAAATAGGCAAGTCATTGGTGAGTTGTTTGTTTGTCTTTTCCTGGTTAAGGGTCGCCACAGCGGAACTCCGGTCAGCTAATAGGTTCATAGGTTCATAGGTAGGTACTAGGCTATCGGCCCAAGGGCCTACGTAAGCCTAGCCAGCAAGGTACCATAGCTTATGCCACCCAAGAAAGTTATTTTCCTGTGCCACTGTCCAGCAGAGACAAAGAAGTGATCCCTGGGGTGTATTTCCTATTTCCCATCCACTCATCAAGATTTTTCTTGAAAAGTGCTAATGAAGAACTTTGCTTGACATAGATGGGTAGCTTGTTCCAGAGTATAGGAAGTCTCTGGGTCAGGAATCTATCCCTCCAGTGTGCCCTGTTTATTGTGGTGACAAGGTTTAGGTCCTTAGAGCATGTAGTTTGGAGGGATTGGGATTTCTTTAGGTGTAGCATGTCCAACAGCTCTGGGTTTGACATAGCTTTATATGTTAGGCAGAGATCACCTCGAAGTAGGCGATATGCTACAGAGTAAAGCTGGAGTTTTTTGAGATGGTCAGTGTAGGGCATTTGTTTGAGGCCAGTAATCCTCTTTGTGAGGTACTTCTGTGGTCTTTCCATCTGCTGCAGATGTCTTGTGAGGTACATTCTAAAAGGGGCATTGTACTCTATAATGGGTCTAATGAGTGAAAAGTAGAGGGGAACAATGACCTCTTTTTTCCTGGATGAGAACCCTTTTATGATGAGGTGTGCCACGTAGAAGGACTTTCTGACTACTGTGGCGATGTGACTATCAAAGGAGAGACTACTGTCCACCTGGGTCCCAAGGTCTCTTATCACGCATTCGGTGTTAAGTAGATTGCTGCCTATGTGGTAGTTCATGGGTACAGAGTTTTTACCAAAGGGGATAACACTGCACTTTTTGGCATTGAGCTTGAGGCCATGGCTCTAACACCAGGCATCTGTCTCAGTGAGGCTCTTCTGTAGGATGTCCACATCATTTGGGGACTTGACTATGGCTCCTAGTTTGCAGTTATCTGTGAACTTCATCAGTCAGAGGCCTTCTGTGTTAGCCTGTACTTCAGAGAAGTAGATACCAAACAGGAGAGGTCCCAGGATGGAACCCTGTGGCACTCCACTTGTCACTGCCTTGAGGTCAGATTTGGAGTCTGCAACTTTTACAGTGTGGGTTCTGTCAGTGAGCCAGTTGGCAACCCATCTTGTGACATAGGGATTTATACCTAGTTTAGTGAGTTTAGCTATAATTCCAGAATGGGGGATGGTGTCGAAAGCCTTGGCGAGGTCAAGATAGGCTGTGTGAACCACCTTACCCTCATCCATGGCTTTGGTGATGATTATGATTGGCAGTTGATTTTTTTTTTATGGTGCCAAGTTGCCAGCCCAACACCCAACCTTCAGCAAGGGCATGCCCATTCACGCATGTCTTTTGGAGGCTACTCGACCACAGGGAGGACATACAGTCTCCGCACAGAAGGTACTCCAGCCGAGAATCGAACAGGAGAACCTCTTGCTATGAGGCAACAACGCTACCACTGTACCACCGCAACTTATTAGGCAAGTCATTGTTAAGTATTGATCCCAAATGCATTTTATGTTTGACAAATGCAATACATAGTGTACCTACAACAGAAATTTACTGAATGCACAACATTTTCATAAGTAAGGTCTCATGAGGTGTGTTAAAAAATGTGATCAAGTTGTTAAAATATCTGTTTTTATAGACAAAATTGCCTAGTATTTCCTTTGTTGAGATATAATTAATTCCTATGTTTAATTTCTGCAGCATTAATATTAATGTAAAAGCACATCAGACAGAACAGTTGCACAATTGGCATATGTTCTTACAACTGAAAATGTGACAAAACCTTACATTCATTGGTGGTTTACACCCATTACCTCTTTATATTTCTTCCTCTGTTGCACTACTGTGTATAGCCATTTCTGGATATTATTTATACCCCTGGAGACTGCAGACAGAGCTGGCTCAGACCATCTAGCTGCATACCTCTTAACCTTTCAGAACAGGAAATCTGGACAAAGCCATTAAAAAAGAGGTACAAATAGGGATAATTTTTAAATATTGCTCTTACAAAGTTAGAAAGTTGATAGAATAACCGGTTTTGCATTAGTATGAATTTTCTGAGGGGTATGAAGTGTAAAACTCAAATGTCTGTCACTATTTTCTAACTTCAATCTTTAATGATTTGCCACTAATTTGCCAGAAAGCCACAATTTTATGAAAAACGGACCAAAAATACAAGGCAAAAATCTGGACATTCTGCGAAAATCTGTACAGTTCAGAGGTATGTCTAGCTGTTATTTGATAGTGATAAAAGAAGTACGTTTCTTTCATACAAATAACTCAAACTACTGTATAACTAATGTTTGCAACTGTTTTTACCTCTACTTCACTATAACTGTTTGCCAGATAGTATACTGCCCTGTGCAGAGGATGTCAATTGTACTGCTGTCACATCTATGGGGGGAAAAGCAGTAGCTATGAATATTTATATCTGAAGATAGTATATTTTTCAAAGGCTTCTATTTTAGTGTTATTAACCAGGTAGATACCTTGGCCTGCAGACCCATTTTAGGAAGGAAGTATCTTTACTTGTATTTATTACAGCCAGCAAAATAGTTTTCGGTAGTAAAGTAGTCTGAGCTAACATTTAAATAC